>NW_015403984.1:0-3062 GCF_001527695.2 Protobothrops mucrosquamatus
CTACGTGGACTGGCCTTACTCAGTTTTGTAGGTCTCACATACACTGAATCACTGCTGTCATTCATCCTTGCATCCATCTGCAAGTGGACTGTTATTCCAATCATATAGGAATAGTCCAACACGTAACATAGAGTGTTTGCCCAATATTTTATGGCTTGGCATTGTTCAAATGATCTGTTTTTGCTGTTCTCACTTTCATAGCAAATTTGCCATTAACGCAAACTGGTCCTGACCTCCGGAAGGATTCTAACTATTAAGGGAAAATGTTTTTCTTCCATGGGGCTGAACTAGCTGTTCTTGTTTCTATTGTTCTATGAACAATAGAGACCTCTTAAATGAATTCAGTTGAGGAGAGGGAAGCAGGCAGGGAGAGAATGCTCCATACCTTGAAATAATTCTGTGAGCCAACAAAAATCAGGAAATGTGCAATTACAACTCTCTTAAGTCACAGACAGAAAAAAAAAAACAATCTCAGGGCAATCACCCATTAATTATGAATGTTCTAGCAGTCACCATCAATCAGATGGGGGAGGGAAAAGATAGCTTCAATTAGCATTACTTCATTACTTTCAGATACAGCTTCTACTCTGCCAATGCACAAAATAGGCTTAGCAAAATCAGTGTACATTTAACAAAATCATTTTGTATTGTGGCAGAAGGCTGGGGGGGGGGAGGTATGTTTTTATCTATCTGAATGCAACAATGCAAAGTACTAGTGATGAAGTGTCATCAGGAAGTTTCTGAGATCCATGTCTGATCTTTAGACAATGCCTGTCCAGATAGAGTACACAACTTAGTTGTACTCTTTAAATATAAGCTGTTGTGTTTAATGTAGAATGCAGAGCTATTTTCATTGCGGGTACCAAAATTGCTAGGATCTGTGGTCCTGGCCTGCCACCTGCTGGCAGAGTGAAACATAGCACTTTGTTTCTTCAGTTGGTAGAAAAGTATTTTTAGTTTAAAATGCATGATGTGATTTAAGTGAGAAAAAAAACCTATGGGCGAAGGTTTTCTAAAAAACATGTCATATGTCATATTTGGGTTGAATTTTACAGCTTGTCATTTGGAGAGCCAAGCATGCTAATCATAATGGCTATAATGCATCTCGTCTATTGATCAGCTGAAGCTCAGGTGTATTTTTTTGCACTACACATATGCCCATCTTATGCCATAGAGATGTGGAAGACCATGAGAGAGCTTTTGCACAGCTCCATTTCATGTGCCAGTTCACCCTTTCTTGGATCCGCTAGTCCTCCAGCCAGGTACCCACTCCCTGTCACTTTGCAGCTTGACTATCACTACACATTCTACATGGGGTTGCTCTTGAATACTATTCAGAACCTTCAACTGTTCCAGGATGCAGCAGCTCAGGCAGTAATGGGCATGTATTAGTATGTGACACCTCTGCTCTGCATGTGTAATGATCGCCAGTATGCTTCCAGGTATGATTCAAGATGCTGATTGTAACCTATAAGCCTTACATGGCATGGAGCCTGGTTATCCAAGGAACCACCAAACTCTGTTACCTGCCTAGCTGGTAAGAGCTAACCGAGTGGATATGCTTCAGATCTCCTTGTTTGAATAGTATCATATTTTGGCAATCAGAAAGTATATCCTCTGGAATGAGTTCCCTCCTGAGATCTGTATGGTCCCTGCCCTGATGACGTTCTTAAAAGACCAGGCAATTTATTCAGGTCTTGGGATAGCATGGATGGAACTATCCTCTTTGTGATATTTTATGTCTGCTTTGTGGTTAAATAGCTTTCTGGTTTGTTGGTTTGTTTTGTAGTTATTTTTGCATTGTTTTGACTAAAGTTTATATTCAACCATTTTTATAATCCTTATGCTGTTAGCTGTCCCAAGCTACCAGTACTTGGAATTGGGTAACATCCAAATTGAATTAAATAAATTAAAAATGCGTTGCTATCTTACACCATCTGTTCTAGTGGAACCTGTTCCTTTTTTAACTCTTTATAAAATGTAGCAAAAGAAACTTCATAAAGGACAACTTTTTGAATAGTCTTGCCAGTAGAATCCACAGTTGCAAAAAAAAATTGCTTCAACACACCGATTTAAAGGCAAGAAGGCTATGCTTCTTTGTATGTAATTATGCTACCTGTGCCCTTCCTCTTAGTATATGTTGGGAAAAGGTGATGCTATACACACAAGTAAGATCAAAGAGTTTTCTGAGGAAAAAACTGGATCAGCCTCTTTCAGTGGAAGAACTAACATATACAATGGATATAGTACAACATAGGTCTGCTGGCTAAGTGTCCTTTTTCTTTTCTATTGTTTTGTAGCTGCCTGTCCCCATTGCAGTATTCTTTTTGCTGTACAAGGAAAGGCTTGTGCCATGTTGTCCCACTGGCAGTCCTCCACTGTTACCTGCAGATGAATTGGCAATGGAAACACGAATAACTGACAAAGATGACTCTTCTACTTCCTCATCAAAAATCCAACTAGAAATAGGTGAGAGCGATTATTCCAGTTTTGGTGTACTTTACTTCCATTATCTTGGCAAAAGCAAGAGAGCATGATGTGCTGCTCTATGAAGGTCTGGAGCTTATACATAATGTTGAACCAGACTTATTAAATCATGGTTTATTGTATCAGCCTGAATTGGCCACAGTTCTTATAACAGAATCAGCCAAAACTGAACAAATCATATAACAGCTGTGTTCACACAATGATGTTGTTGTTGTTAATTGCGAAGTCGTGTCCGAGCCATCGCGACCCCATGGACAACGTTCCTCCAGGTCTTCCTGTACTCTACCATCTTCTGGAGTCCATTTAAGTTCATGCCTACTGCTTCAGTGACTCCATCCAGCCACCTCATTCTCTGTCGTCCCCTTCTTCTATTGCTCTCAATCTTTCCCAGCATTAGGCTCTTCTCCAGTGAGTCCTTCCTTCTCATTAGGTGGCCAAAGTATTTGAGTTTCAACTTCAGGATCTGGCCTTCTAAAGAGCAGTCGGGGTTGATCTCTTCTAGGACTGACTGGTTTGAACGCCTTGCAGTCCAAGGGACTCGCAGGAGTCTTCTCCAGCACCATAGTTCAAAGGCC
>NW_015403985.1:0-3062 GCF_001527695.2 Protobothrops mucrosquamatus
GGGGGGGGGGGGGGGGGGGGGACAAGGAAGCAACCACTCAATCATAAGCACCTTTTGGCATTAGAGCATTGCATAATAATATTTACTGTATATCCAAATTAGGCTTGATAAATAAGATTATTTCTCTGCTGTGATGCCAAATTCCTAGTCACACATACGAGTCAGTTGCCAAGCATTTGAATTTTGATCACATGACCATGGGGATGCTACAAAGGTCAAAAGTGTGAAAAACAGTCATAAGTTACTTTTTCAGTACTGTTGTAACTTTGAATTGTCACTAAATGAACTGCGTAAGTCAAGTACTTGTTATTATATAGACCAGGGGTCTTCAAACCTGGCCCTTTTATGACTTGTGGACTTCAACTCCCAGGATTCTTCAGCCAGCGTGCCTGGCTGAGGAATTCTGCGAGTTGAAGTCCACAAGTCATAAAAGGGCCAAGTTTGACAGTGATATAGACAGTGATCTGGTCATTAACTACCTGTCAACATCCAGCTCTTGAATCCAAATAAAACTCCAAGTTCATTTTGTTTCCAAAAAGGTTATTGTTTATTGAATATACACCTTGGTTATGTTGAAGAAAAACTAACTCTGAGGCTCCAACATCAATTCATAGACTTAAACAATAGTTTTCCCAGCCAAATCCTCAATGCCTTACATAATCCTTATCAACAAGTCCACTTTGTTATAGGATCCGTCTGCTTCAAATCCACACTGGTTCTGGTATCCTTGACAAGGCTTCAAGCTCTCACGGTCTGCAGCTGAATCAAAAAGTTTCATTTCTCCATCTACCCACTTGAAAGTAACATCCCCCCCCCTTTAATCTAAAGGGAAGATGAAACACAGAGGCATGTAGATGCCAAAGTTTCATTCGTGACACCACCCAAAAACAAAAATTATGGTCTTGTCAAGTTATAAATATGGATGGCAATTTAATAGAAATGTTATTGAACAGATTAGGGCCTTTAAGTATTAGAACTGTTTTCTATGCTACAGTAACATTGGTTATTTATTGGCCATCAACTCAGTGTTGACACTTAAAGACCACATAGATAGACCTTTTCTTTTTATAAGATGACCAGTTTTTAGCTTTTGTAATCTATCCAATAAGGTAAGAACAGTGGTACCTTTAAAATTCAGTCTACAGTATATAACAGTGGTGGTGAATGTATGGCACGCGTGCCAGAGGTGGCACTCAGAGCCCTCTCTGTGGGCACACATGCCATCTCCCCAGCCCCACCTCCCCCTGAGGCCCCCTCCTCACCAGCAGCCCCCCCCCAGAGGAGAGTCACCCCTGAACGTGGCCTGTATGGAGCAGCACAGCCAAGGACATGGCAGCCGGGCAGTGGGGACAGGACTCCGCCCTCGCACCCCATCACGTGCAGTTGATACTGCGGGGCGCAGGCAGAGGGTGTGGCCATCATGGCGCTGCTGGGCCACCTGGGCAATCTGCGGCGGGCCGTGGAGGCGGTGAGTGGCCCTGTGGGCTAGGGGGCGGAGGGTGGGGCAGGGGCGGGGGGCAGTGCGGGGGCAGTTTTTGGGCACTCGGTCTTTAAAGGGTCACTATCACTGGTATATAAGGACTCTGTGTACGTTTATCAGGGAAAGGGGCTCTCCTATTTGGTTGCACAGATTTGGATGCCATCAAGAGTCAGAGTTCATGAGAATGTGGCTATTAGCGATGGTCTCATTGGCTGCTGGTAGCATTCCAATTCAACGTCTCTTCCTGTTGTAACTGCCACTTTGAACAGTTACTGGCCAATGTGAAAAAAAATATCTTTCTTGACTTTGGAGCTAGGCCCAAAATGCTATGACAGTTGGAACAGGATTAGCTTGGGATCATGGAACATGAACAGGACTGAAGCCAAAATGCAGGTTAGAACTGTACAATTCACATTAGACTGTACTATTTTTGTTACATCAGCCAAAATGTTAGTATCATCTTTATTTAAAAACTAATAATGAAGCCTAAAATTCCAGGTAACAGTAACAATTATTTTTTTCACTTTAAAGTAGATTGCTCTTTTTTAAAAAGAGGCCTCTGAATCTCTAACAGTCACATGACACTCAGGTGTATATAAGTGATCATGATTACTTCCAGGTCAAAACATTTCAGTTTCTTCAGTCCTACAGATCATGTTGCTATAAAGCCATGTAAGTATGCAGCCCCCCCCTTCTTGCTTTCTAGTTTAAACACTCATTTTTTTAAGGATTAATCAAGGTTTACTGACTATTCCCACCCCCCTTTACTGCAGACCATAATTAGACAGAGACATTGGAGGGAATCTTCTTTGGCGATGGTATCTAAGCTCCTTGAATTTTAAAGTGATAATACAAAATGTGTGTATTATTTTCTGAGTACTCACGGTTGTTAAGATATGTAGGTTTGTATTAGCAGAAATGGAGCCACTTTTCTGTAGAAAAAAATTGTAGGAAATGTTGTTTAAAATGTGAATACAAATGAAAATCTTTTTGTAACTATATAGCTGGAGACTGATTTTTCATGTAAAATTTTTGAGATGTATGTTAGCCAAATTAAAAATCCATCATACATTTCTTCCTCACCAATAAAAATTCAGTAACATAACCTATAGCATAACATATAACATAATGTATAACATAACATATAACATAACATATAATATAATATAACATATAACATAATAATAACATAATATATAACAACACATGACACATGACATAACCATATTTGTTGCCTTTTCACAATAATCAAATTCTACCACTTTGCTATGCTTATTGGTCAGACTGTCCCTGTTTCTGAGGTTTTAACAAAATAAGGGTGGGCAATTTGCTGAGCAATTTCTAACTGCTGGGAAGTGTAATTCATCAACCTTAGAGGACAATAGGATCTACATCTTAGAGATGGATTTTGGAGAAGGCAACATCTCTGGATTGTAGGCCCACAATAGGCTGATCCATAAACTAGCTAAACATACTTTAGCCTAGCAAAATATGCCAGCTAGCCCATGTAATTAATTGATTTCAGAAAGTTGTGCAAACTCAACATTTGTGTGACAGATATCATACTTACAGGTAATAAATG
>NW_015403986.1:0-3062 GCF_001527695.2 Protobothrops mucrosquamatus
TGATGATGATGATAAAGTTGGAAGGGACCTTGGAGGTCATCTAGTCCAACCCCCTGCTCAGGCAGGAAACCCTATACCATTTCGGACAAATGGCTGTCCAGTTTCTTCTTAAAAACTTCCAGTGTTGGAGCATTCACCGCTTCTGGAGGCAGGTTGTTCCACTGGTTAATTGTTCTAACTGTCAGGAAGTTTCTCCTTACTTCTAGGTTGCTTCTCTCTTTGGTTGGTTGACTGAAGCATTGCCTCTCCTTTCAAATAAGTCTATTTGAACATTACCCTAATGTATAATTAAGCAATTTATGGCCTTTTGACATCAGTTGAGAAGGCTCAAACCATTTTCCCTACACCATCTTTGCTGAAGGATTGTTTTCTGAAGGTAAATTGCAATTTTGGAGAAGATTCTGAAGAATTGTCTGTTACTGCTTTTACATGTGTAGCGTGATCCCCTCAGAGGCTGCCAAAGCCCAGGCCCTCCTAGCCCCCCCTTCAGTTAAGCTCAGCAGCTGCGCTCTCAAGGCGTTGATAGAATGTCCTTTTTAGCGGGAACTCGTGCGGACTGAAGGGGTGGCAGGTTCTCGTTGTCAAAGGGGTTTACAGGAACAAAGATGACCAACCCCTAGCCACAGCAGTCAGTGTGTGACAATGTTTATCAATTCCCTAGCAGTTGTGACAATAATAGTCAATGGCTTGTAGCAGCCGCTTGGGAAAACAGGGGGGGAGGCTCTCCAGCTCCAGGCAGCACAGAAAGTATGAACGAAGATAGTCAGCACTCCATAGCAACAGCTCGCCCTGCGAGGGCAGCTCCCCACAATGTCTACAGCTTGTACAGGTGATAATGATCAAAGTTCGGATGGCCGCTGGTCTACGAAACAGTAGCGACCAGCCTCTCCTTCTTTTCTGTCAGCACTCGTAGTCCCAGGTCTCTCTATGCCAAATTCCCCCCCTTCCTTTCTAGTTAAAACCTGAATTTAAAACCCCACCAAGCTTTCCCTCTTCTCACTCTCACTCTTCCCTTCGCTCGGGATATCCCCCTGTGAAAGAAAGCAATAAAACTCCGCTTTCTCGCGCTCTCTCTCTTTCCCTCTATTTCAGAGGAAAAGAATCACATAAAACCCCAAACTCTTATTCGGCTTCACCTGGTCTCTCCCCGACAACAACAACCACCCCACCCCCCCTTTCTCCTTCCCCTTTTCTTTCCTTCCGCCCGATCCATGCCTGCCTGCCGTGCCCAAACCGGCAGCAACTGTCCAAGCTTCCTACTTCCCTCTCTCCAGCCAGGCTCCCACAAAGCCTTTTGGCCAGCCCCGCTACACATGCAATAGTATAATCTGAAACTTGAAAGTACACAGAAATAATCCTCTCCTGATTATTTTTCACAATTATTCTTCTCAGACAAATTGTATTTATTTATTTATTTGTATCTCACCTTTATTATTTTTACAAGTACCTCAAGGGGGCAAACATGTCCAACATATCTTTCCTCCTCCTATTTTCCCTACAATAACAACCTTGTAAAGTGGGTTGTGCTGAGAGAAGGTGGCTGGCCCAAAATCTCCCAGCTGGCTTTTATGGCTAAGGTGGGACTTGAACTCACAGTCTCCCACTTTCTAGCCTGGTACCTTAGCCACTGGACCAGACTGGCTTTCTATTTACCACCTTATCCTTCTATTGTCCTTTAATGGTTCATCATCCATCATCCATGATGGGGTTTGTGTTTTTGGTTTAATGAGCTGTGAGACTCCATGCCAAAAAACCTGAGAGAATGTATTAAACCATAAGGAGTGCTTCACAGCCCAGTGTATGAAAGAGATTTACAGTATAAAAAAATGCATGGTTTCTCTGCAGAACTGGAACTTAGTTATAGGCAGAAAACAATGGGAATTTCAGTGGAAGAAAAGTATTAAATGTATTCTGAACATTACATGTAGAGAGAAATGCTATAAGATTTTCTAACATTGGTACATTACTCCATGAGTAAATAAATAATTCATCTTCTAAAAACTGCTGGCAATGTAACGAACAGATTGGATCTTTTTTTATAAATGAAACCCAACAATACTGGAAAACGATTAATAAAAGAATAGAACTGATTCTGAAAGTTCTAATTCTATTACATACAAAGATGGTTTAGAAAACTGATCAATAAAAACATAAAATAAATTACAACCTGAGATGTTCTTACTAAATTCCGTAAGATATAAAGCATATGTTCCTTCAAAATTCACTGAATCGGCGTTGTGTATAATATTCTCCCTTTCAACATAAAGGCAAAGTGTCTCCATAAACCCCACATGAATATCAATAGTCCTCAAGGAGGTCTTCACTTCTTTGAAGAGGACTACACTCTTATGGCTCTTAATAACCTGGAGGCATCCAGTATTAATTATGAATGATTTGATTTGTATTATGAGTACAACATAGGTCCTGGTTCCCTGGATTCTAGCTTTACAATGAAAAAGGTGTCTAATTTCATTCACCTCTATAATGTATAATGTATATAATGGTCTTTCAAAGGTTTCTTTGAATTTTTGAAGCTTTACAATGTCCTTCAAAATCAGAGCTTCCTAGAATCTTTGTATTATGCTTTGGATTATGCATAAAGGCATTGTGATATTAGCAGTATTGTTATTGTTCTTATAACATGTTTAAGTCTTTCTATAATATGTTTTGATTGTTGGTGTTATGATTCACTGCCCAGAGTCACCTTTGAAAGATGGGCACTCATATAAAATTGATAAATAAGTAAATAATGCTATTTTTAACACTGTATTATTAAAAAAAACTTAATTGGGTTGACTTTTTCTCATGGGATTATCTAATAACACTCCAAAGTAACCTTTTGTGATGAACCCTCAGTTCAGACTTTATCACTCTTTATGTGGTAATGATTTTTTCCTTCCAAGTGCATTTTTTGCCATATGTTTACAGTGAATCACTTTTATTATGTTAAGATCCATTCAATTTGAAGACTTGTCTTCATAGCTATTTTCTGTTCTCTGTGTTTTAACTCTTGTCTGAAATTATCTGCAAATCTGAGCACTTCATTCTCAAGTCTAATTTTA
>NW_015403987.1:0-3062 GCF_001527695.2 Protobothrops mucrosquamatus
CAACAGATAGCTGAGGTGGCAAACATTGGGAAATGCTACCAATGGCTGGAAAGGGCTGGACTAAAGACAGTGCTGAGGCACTGATCATAGCAGCACAAGAACAGACACTAAGCACCAGATCCATAAAAAGGAGTCTACCACATTAGGCAGAATCTAAGGTGCAGACTATACAGAGAGGCCTCAGACATAATCCAACACAGTGGCAGATTGTAAGATCCAGTCAGGAATGGCATACATTGAACAGCACAAGTAAATAGATGTCTGTATAGAATATGTCTGATGTCTGTATAGAATATGTCTGATGTCTGTATAGAATATGCATGATGTCTGTATAGAATATGGACGAGATCCCTCTAAGTCAGTGGTTCTCAACCTTTTTAATGCCGCAACCCCAACCGGTCGTAAGTCGAGGACTAAACCGGTCGTAAGTCGAGGACTACCCAACCGGTCGTAAGTCAAGGACTTTCCCTGCCCGGGAGCGCAGCGCATGCATGGTTCCGCACCCTGCGCCAGCCGAGGCGTAGCTGGCAAGCAGCAGAGACGGAGCAGGCCGACCACCAGCTGGCCCAGCCCAAGGGAGGTAAGGCACCCGCCGGAAAAGGGGAAAAAATGGCAGACAAAAAAAATGGCGGACAAAAAAATGGCGGACAGCCTTGCTTGGCGACCCCTGTGAAATGGTCGATCGACCCCAAATGGGGTCCCGACCCACAGGTTGAGAACCACTGCTCTAAGTCTACAGGGGAGATCCCATAAAAGGTTGTGGAAAATAAGAAGGATAAGATCCTGTGGGATTTCTAGATCTAGATGTGCAGGCAGGTACAGGACAATCAACTGGACATCAAGATAGTAGACAAAGACCAGAAGACAGGAGTGATGATAGATGTAGTGGACCCAAGTGACAGCAACGTGAGGAAGAAAGAGCACAAGAAGCTGGAGAATTACCAGCCTGAAGGAGGAATTAGGGAGGATGTGGAAAATAAAGGCAAAGAGTTCCCAGTGGTGGTAGGAGCACCTGGGGCTGTGATTCCTAAGCTGGGTGAGTGGCTCCACTAGATCCCAGGGACGACATCAGAGCTCTGTCCAAAAGAGTGCAGTATAGCTAAGATACCATGCAGAACCTCAAACTTCTGGGCCTGTTTGGAAAACTTTTTATCCTGTATTAGTACAACCTTAGATAACAGGTCCCCAACATTGATGTACTAAAGTATGCTGGCAAGAAACATCTGTTGCAGTGAGTTTTTATGCTGGGTAAAAGAATTCTTCACATAACCTAACACAGATGTAAGAACTGTGAAAGCCTCATTTTTCATTTTCTCTCTCTTTATATTTCTGATTTTCTCTCTCTTTATATTTCTGATATGGCCTGAATAATTCTTTATACAGGCCATATCAGAAATACTACTCCAGCAACAGAAAAGATTATCCAAGGTGGAATGATGGAAATGTTTATATCCTGTCTACCTTCTTCCATGAGTTGCATATACTAGAGAACTTTTAGTACTAATTGATTCAACTAGTGTGTTTGGTTGATCCAGTTTGACTCAGGTTGTACTAAATTAAATTTACTATGTTTATTACATTATTCAGTAGGATGTTCGTAAAATATTAACTTTGGAGACTTATCATAGTTTTGACCTTTTTCAAAGGGAAAGCCTGTGCTTCTCCAAAAACTGGAAGGTATTTTGGTATTCAAGGATGACATCCTGAATACAGAGAATGATCAGAGAGTGTCCAGATTTACAACAGGACAAAAGGAAATACTTAGAAAAAAACCTCAGATATTATGGACATTTCGTAATGAACATGGAATGAGCTCAAATCCAAGGTAGGAGGAAAGAATTAAAAATTTCTAGAAATTAATTAATATGTAACTGATCTAAGCAGATTTTTGAGGGACAAGGTAGAGTACCTTGGAAGATCTTTTCCCAAGTTGGCAAAGTTTTATAGACCTTATGTTAACTGCTTAAAGTACATACCATTTGGTCATTGGGTTGTACTCAAGATGAAGTTTTCAGATCTGACAAAATAGTTTTAATTGAAGATTCTGTGCTGGCATTGCAAAATGTTAACTAGAGTATGCTGTGTGCACTGCCACAGGCAGCTATGGAACAGGAAATTGTTACTTCCAAATCATGAAGGACAGTAGAAACAGTCGATTGTTCCAGAAATCTGGCATGTCCAAATAGAAAACAGTACCTTACAGTAAAGTAGGCATGTGAACAATTACTATATCAACTGGGTTCTTCTAAGTATAGATCATGTCTCAGAAAGCACAAAGGTTTGGACTTGCTACTAGTGAGATACCAGAGACTTCTCCATACTAGGAAGTATAACCTTCATATTAAATACTATCCTGAAAAAATATTTATAGTAGCAAATACTTATTAAGTAGCTAACTAAAATTACAGGTAGTCACTGACTTACAATCACAATTCAGCCCAAAATTTCTGTTGCTAAGTGAGACAGTTGTTAAATGAATTTTGCTCAGTTTTATGACCTTTCTTGCTACAGTTGTTAAGTGAATCACTGTAGTTGTTATTAACCCTGGGACACTGCAACCATCTTAAATATGAGTCAGTTGCCAAGCATCTGAATTATGATCACATGACCACGGGGATGCTGCAACAGTCATAAGTGTGAAAAACAGTCATAGGTCACTTTTTTCAGTGCTGTGTAACTTCAAACGGTTGTAAGTTGAGGACTATCTGTATCTGATCAAGATTCAATTCAACATTTAAAAGAAGTGGAAAGTAACAAAGCGATATTTCATGCCTCAAGACCATTTTATTTTTATTTATTTTATTTATGGACTGCTCACCACAATCACTACTTTGGCTGACTTAGACTTTAAAAAGCAAGAAACAGCAAAAATTAATTTATTCTTGTAAATTATGAAATGTTTCTTCAGCAAATATGCCATATTATTGCCTCTGACTTAAAACTACATTGCACAAAATGGTTGGCCATCACTTGGATGCAGCATGCCTATTCCATTAAAAAAAACTGCAGAAAAAGAATATGTACAGTATCATAGCAACTAATTCTCTATGGTTACAGAATTG
>NW_015403988.1:0-3062 GCF_001527695.2 Protobothrops mucrosquamatus
TATATATATTATATTTATGTTTATTATTGTATATTAGAGTTAAAGTATGTTAATATTTGATTGTATTATGTATGGGTAGCTTTATTTAGATTTGGGATGTTATGTGCTTATCCCTGTATTCAGTTCTGGGAAGTCCGGGGGGGGGGAGGAGGGGGAAGGGGATGAAGGGGGTAGAGTTATATAAAATTTGGTGTATTAATGTGTTATAGAGAAATAATGTAAAATTTTTTTTTTTGTGAAGAGGAGATGGTCGGCTAGTACCCCTAAACTGCATCCGAAGGATGAGGAAAAGAAGGAGGTGGGATGTGTAGGGTAGTTGGAAAGGAGGAGAGAGGTGTGGGTAGGAGGGGAGGAAAGGAAGAGGGAAGTAGGTAGGAAGGGTGAGAGAGAGGGCGGATGCGGGGGGGGGGACTGCCGATCACCTCTGAAAATATGTTATTTAATAGGTTTTCTTTTTTAATGAAGTACACCATATTTGTATTATTTGTTTATTTGAAAATTAATAAAAAATTTGTAAAACTGAAGAGTTAGACAGAAGTGATGGAAACTTTCAAAGAGAAAGGGGGAGAGGTTTAAAGAGCAAAAGCTAGTGCATGAATTGGCATAGACATGGTGGAAGAAAGAGTGACCTCAAAGGATAGAAAGATACAGGGAGGAATAGTGAATAGCATAAATTAGATTTAGCTGTGTTTCCTCTTGGTTTCTCTGATTTCATGACTTTACTGTCTTCACCAGCTCTTGAGTTGCTCATAATATTGTTCATCTCAAAGACACATACACCTGAGTGTATATTGTATGTACGTATGCAGGTAGGCTTCAACTGATGTCCGTTCATTTAATGATGGTTCAACATTACAACAGATGCGGAAAAAGTGACTTACAAGTCAGTTATCCTTGACGTTATCACCATTGAAGCACCTCCATGGTAAACCTGATCATAAAATTAGGTCTGGTCACATGACATCTCACTTCGTGACCTCATCGCTTAGTGACTGAAATCCTGACCCCAGCTATGATTATAAATCGAGAATCACCCATATATGTTTTTCAATATGATGGTCTTGAATGAATTTGGAACTTAGCAAGAGAGTTTCCCAGATCCCATGCAACATTCAGTCGCAGGAGCATATACAGGCAGTCCTCAATTTACAACCACAGTCGAGCCCAAAATTTCTGTTGCTAAGTGAAACATTTGTTGAGTTTTGCCCCATTTTACGACTTTTCTTGTCACAATTGTTAAGTGAATCAGTGCAATTGATAAGTTAGTAACATTAATCTGGCTTCCCCATTAACTTTGTTTGTCAGAAAGTTGCAAAAGGGGATAACATGACCGCTGGACA
The DNA here is from genome assembly GCF_001527695.2 of Protobothrops mucrosquamatus. Lineage (NCBI taxonomy): Eukaryota > Metazoa > Chordata > Lepidosauria > Squamata > Viperidae > Protobothrops > Protobothrops mucrosquamatus. The sequence continues at coordinate 1,341 of NW_015403988.1, forward strand.
CTACAACCGTCATAAATATGAGTCACTTGCCAAGCGTCTGAATTGTAATCGTGTGACCACACGGATGCGGCAATGGTTGTAAGTGTGAAAAACGGTCATAAGTCACTTTGTTCAGCGATGTTGTAACTTGGAACAGTCGCTAAATGAACTTTTGTAAGTCTAGGATAGGGGTAGGCAATCTTGGCTCTTTTATGACTCGTGGACTTCAACTCCCAGAATTCCTGAGCCAGCCATGCTGAGGGGAAAGGAAGAGGTTTCCAAGCTGAGCCATGCTGGCTCAGGAATTCTGAGAGTTGAAGTCCACGAGTCATAAAAGAGCCAAGGTTGCCTACCCCTGGTCTAGGGCTACCTGTATTACACATTTTGCAGGGTACAATATAGCTCAGCTAAACATACAATAAATCAGATCTCGGCCTGTTTGAACTCACATTTTTCATTATTGCTTTTTGGGGGGTTTTTTGGTAGTTTATGTCTTCTTTTTTTTTATCCTGTATTTTAGAAACAACAATTTCTTAAAGTCTGTAGAAACTTCTCAGTGGATATATCTGCAAAGAACAATTTATATAATAATGTGGAACCTGAGCATCGCTAATCACAGAACGTTGCTAATTGAAAAGAAAAACTTCTATTGTCTCTGTATATATGAACGAGAGAAAGGACAGATCATCAGTTTTTACAAGTGGAGTATTTCATAAGAGATAAATTGAATAGCCCCAAAATGGCTTGTAATTCAAAACTCAGATTGAAAGAATCTGAAACCAATATTAGAAGAAGAAGAGCAACAAAGATGATTAGGGGACTGGAGGCTAAAACATATAAGGAACGGTTGCTGGAATTAGGTATGTCTAGTTTAATGAAGAGAAGGACGAGAGGGGACATGATAGCAGTGATCCAATATCTCAGGGGCTGCCCCAAAGAAGAGGGAGTCAAGCTATTTTCCAAAGCGCCTGAAGGCAGGACAAGAAGCAACGGGTGGAAACTGATCAAGGAGAGAAGCAACTTAGAATTAAGGAGAAACTTCCTGACAGTTAGAACAATTAACCAGTGGACCAACCTGCCTCCAGAAGCAGTGAATGCTCCGACACTGGAAGTTTTCAAGAAGAAACTGGACAACCATTTGTCTGAAATGGTATAGGGTTTCCTGCCTGAGCAGGGGGTTGGACCTGATGACCTCCAAGGTCCCTTCCAACTTTATTATTATTATTATTATTATTATTATATAATTCCTCTTACAATATTATATACATTATTGGCTGCTTGTATGAACCACGCCACTTACAAATTCTTGGAAGTTAATTCTTATTCTCTCCAAGCTTCAAGAGCTTCTTACTCTGTTGTAGGACAGCTGTTCAAAATCCTCCAGAAGCAGTGAATGCTCCGACACTGGAAGTTTTTAAGAAGAGACTGGACAGCCATCTGTCCGAAATGGTATAGGGTTTCCTGCCTGAGCAGGGGGTTGGACTAGATGACCTCCAAGGTCCCTTCCAACTTTATCATTATTATTATTATAATAATAATAAGTCTTGAGAGTTTTGTTGTGTGCCGAATAAAAATGTTTTGTTATCCCTTTAATTTCAGGAACTGCAGACTGTTTTTCATGCATATTTTTAACCTTATCTAGATGAACAACATCCTGGCATTCTTCCTGATGCTGGGCAGTAAAGCATGAACATGAAATACACAGTTTTGTGTGTTTCTGTCTGTGATATTACTCTGGCTTTG
>NW_015403989.1:0-3062 GCF_001527695.2 Protobothrops mucrosquamatus
AACTTTTAGAAAGTGAGGAAACAAGGGCACAAACAGCTACAAATCAATTTATTTATCAGTCAAGATGCAATCTGCTAGCATTATGGAAGATGTTACGAAACACCTTTTTCTAATACCTTTATAAGAATATTGAACCCACCGAGAGAAATACGATTATGGATATATATAAATATATATGTTTGTATGTGTGTGTATATATGTGTGTGTGTGTGTGTGTGTGTGTGTATGTATGTCTCTCTCTGTGTGTATGGTTTCATGTAGCTTTTCTTAATTTATAGTATTGTTCAGAATTTCAAAGAAGTCCAAAAATTTCAAGAGGTTCACACTTCTTAAGAAAAAACAGCATTAAAATAACGTATATTGAGGGGAATATGCAAAGCCAAAGTAAACTAGAGAAATTGTTTTCTTATGAAGCAGTTGCACATCTTGAAGAAGGGGGAAGACCAGTGGTGGGATTCAGCCAGTTTGCACCAGTTCGGCAGCATCGGTAGATAATTTTTTGTTGCCCAGGCCCAGAACGGACTTCCGGAAGCGGCATCCACACAGAGAACTGATTGTTCACATATTTGAATCCCACCACTCGGGAAGACTAATCTGTGTCCAACAACTAGAAGAGTACCAATATCTACAAAGGGAAAGACAGGGCACAACATAGCTTAGCTTGAAGGGAAATGGTATGACTGCATGCTGTGATACATAAAAATTGCATAAACCTGGGAAAGCCAGATGGCGATTAGAAAGCAGAAAAAAGATAGAGAAAACAGTGCTGTTTGCGATTGGTAGTCACTCATATTCTTACAACTCAGATCTTGTCTTAAGCAAACAGTGCAGTGGTACCTCAATATTCAATTGCTTTGAAACTGGTCAGAATTTGGTACTTGACGCATTTTGATGTGAATATGTTATCCTGGTACTTGTTTGTTTGGTACTCAATGTGCAAACTAGAAATTGTCATTGTCAATTGCCTCGTGACTAATACATTATTCCTTATCGGAAAAATATGTTTAGTACTTGACGTTTTTGATACTTGTTGAACCTCCCAGAACCAATTAACGATGACTAGCAAGTTACCCCTGTACTTAATGAACCCTAATAATAAAATTATCCCTTCCACTTTTATCTTAATGACTCCAATTATTCTGTAATTTTATAGGCTTGTTCTGAATTTTCCATATCTTTGGTCCTCATGAGTCTTGAGGTTTGCAGAGATAGAGGGAGAAAATAACAACAACAAAATAAAAATCTTTCACTTGTTCTCCTCCAAATTCCACCATCCTGCCCACTTACTGGAGAGACAATCACAGTGTTTAGAAACCTCAGTTAGTTTATAGGCCATCCAAAATTAAGATTAATCCATCATAACAGAAATTAAACACAGATACCCCTTCGAAACTCTCCATTAAATATAAGTATGGGTAGAAAAACTAGATGGATAATTCCTTTAAATTTATGAAAGGTTATTAGAAGCCCTCCAACAATTTCTCCATAGCAGCAACAAAATAATTCCTATTGGGAGGAGGATAGATAAATAAAACCTTAAACAAAATGGGAATTTCTACATGATAGCTTTTCCTGTAAATTAACTGAGCAGAGGAAAGAAAGTGCAGATTGCTTAAGACAGTTTTTTCCCCATGTGCCATCACTCTGCTGAACACCTAATTCCCACAACACTGTCTTATGTCTAAATATATTTACCAATGTAGTATGGCTGTATTACTATTTACTCTTATCATCTTTTCTACTACCTTTTCTTACTGATATCATTATTACACTTATTATAAGCCTGTTGATTTGCATGAACACTGAGAATGTATGCACCAGAGACAAATTTCTTGTCTATCTAATTACACTTGGCCAAATAAAGTATTCTATTCTATTCTATTCTATTCTATTCTATTCTATTCAAAGATTGGGAGATGATAGATGCAAATTCTTTGCCACTTTAGAAGTAAAGATGTTGCTGATGAGAATAACATTAACAGTCTCTTTTTAAAAAGAATTTCTAAAGCAAATTCTCTTTCATTGCATTTATAAGCAGGAAAAGTACAGAAGAATTGGTCTGGTCTGAGTGTAGGTGTGCAATAACTTAAATAAAGGAAATTTAAACAATTAAAAGGGACTCAGGAGAAAACTTTTTAAAACCACAAAAATGAGAGGATTCATGTAGTGTAACTCTAGTAACATGACTTACAAGTAGTTGTTGGGTTTTTAGCAGAGTGGCACAGCATGAGTGAGATATATTGTACGTTTGTTACATATTGTGTCCAAGGTCTAAAGTGATTTTTGTTTGTGTATGTGTTTGCTGTTTGATATTTTATCTTTTTTGTGACTCATGCTCTAATTCTGGATTAGAATGAAGAGCTTCTAACTTTTACTTGCCCCAAAATTGATTGAAAGCAAAACTTTCTTCAAGTATGTTCCTTTTGTTACAACTTGAGCTTAGCATAAATTATGTTTTTGCTAAAAGATGACTAGATATGTTATCAATGAACACATAAATGAGCCTCTTGCATCCACACACCCCCACCAGTATTTTTTTGTTTTCTTCAGAAGTGGTTATTTATTGATTGTTTCTGAGCTGAGTTTATCTTTTAATTAATGCAAATTTTTATTGATTGTTTGTTTGGTGAACGTGGGAATTCATTGTTGCCTGTAATGAACTTGTCCACTTTGATTGGTGTAGCTTTCCTGATATCTTTATTGGATTTTTGTCCTCTGAATCGAACCTTGCAAACACCAACTCTGATTTTATTCTTAAGATGCTTTGATGATGCTGATGGGCAAATCTCTAAACAAACATTGGCAGATCGGAAAATTGGGAAAAGAGAGATAACCAAAACTAATTAACACTCTTCTTAATTTTTCAGATCCACTTCTCAAGATATCATAGATGAAGAATCACATTAGTGTTTTTGCTATATATTGTAACATATCACTAGAATATAGAATTTTTAACCTCAATATCTGTTAGAATTCACATGTTGTGCAGCACTCAGTGACTAATAGCAGCCCCTAAAACATCAATGGAGGAGGGGTGATGAGGAACGGTTGCTGGAATTGGG
>NW_015403990.1:0-3062 GCF_001527695.2 Protobothrops mucrosquamatus
CCTTCCCCCCCCCCCCGCCGCAGCCTCAGCATTTTTTTTCCCCGGGTTCAATTTTTTTCCGAAGCCTTTTATGGTCAACGCGCAAGGAGCGGCTATTGAGGTTCCCGTTTTGGTGGTTTCTTTCTTTCTTTTCCAGCGCTCGGCGCCCGGCAGGCGCGTGGGCAAGTTGCAAGGATTTTCTCCCTCCTCCACACACACCCCACCCGCCCCCCCAGCGAAGCGAAACTCGCAGGGAGGAATTTTGCTCATCGCTTTTTTTGGTGGGGGGGGGGTATTAAAGACGAAGGAAACGGGCGGCTTCTCCTCGAACGTCCCCCCGTACAGGTGGAAGGGAGCGAGACGAGAGGGCGCGGTCGCCTTGAAGGGAAAGAGCTTGGACCTCGCCCACGCGCGTCCAGGACCACCCGAGTGGCTGCCAGCGCTATTTCGTCCGCGACTTATAATTAATTGATCGGTTGGCCTTATAACGCCGTGTTTCTCAACCTTGACAATTTTAAGGCATGTGGACTTCAACTCCCAGAATTCCACAGCCAGCAAAGCTGGCTGTGGAATTCTGGGAGTTGAAGTCCACATGCCTTAAAATTGTCAAGGTTGAGAAACACTGTATATATAATGCGACATAATTCCCCACCACACCACCGCCATACCTTGGTTCCAATTTGGTTTCCGCACTGACCGGCCTGGATGTGCACGATCTCCCTCATGGCGACGGTGGTTTTTCTGCGGCCGCTGCGTTCGGCTTCCCCTTTTCCTCCCGTATTTCAACCCCTGCGGCGGATGGACGCGGAGTTGCTGCCTCCAATGAACGTTTTTTATTGGCTCCCGGGTGGTGATTCAACCTCCCCGCTTTGCTCGCTCGGCAACTTCACAGAACCTGGGAGGGAGGGAGGGAGGGAACTGCAGCAGCAGCAGCAACTGGCGCTGTCCCTGACCAGCCTTTGCTCCGGCCGCGCCCCTCGGTGCGTGTGAATCGTCTCCCTGTCTCTTGGGAAGAACCGTTTCACACATTAGAGGTCAGAGCTTTCTATATTTAAGAGTTCCTGGCGCTTGCTTTGCCCCTTTTCCTCAGCCGTGCCGGAGTCTAGTCGGTGGCCACGTACCCTTCCGAAACATTGGGATGGTGTATTTGTCTCTTGAGAAACCTACATGCGGGTCAAGACGCAACAGTGAGAACTGGACACGGAACCACTGATTGGTTCAAAATTGGGAAAGGCTGTATTCTGCTGCCTTGCCTATTTAACTTATATGCAGAGCACATCATGAGAAAGGCAGGGCTAGTTGAATCAAAAGTTGGAATTAAGATTGCCAGGAGAAATATCAACAACCTAAGATAGTGATGGTGAATCTTTTAGAGACCGAGTGCCCAAACTGCAACCCAAAACCCACTTATGCATCATGGTGTGCCGGGTGGGTGTGGCCCATTGGATGGGTGTGGTCCATTGGCTGGGTGTGGCTGCGGTGGTAACTGCAGACTGGGTGGGACTAAAAAGTTCAATCAATTCCAACTTTGCAAGATCTTTTTTTTCCGCGAGAAGTTGAAATTGACTGAATTTTTTTTTTTTGCACCAAGGCTTAGTGCAAACCCAGACAAAATAGGGAGGGAATGGAATTTACTATCTGCACTATAATATATGCTTCCCATCCCATCCCCCCTTCTTTTTGTTTTAAGCTTTTAAGAAATTTTTAGAAAGACAAGGATTTAAAACGATGCAGGTAAGTCCTCCACTTGCAACCATCCATTTAGTGACTGTTCAAAGTTACAACAGCACTGAAAAAAGTGACTTATGACCATTTTTCACACAACCATTGCAGCATCCCATGGTCACGTGATTAAAATACAGATGCTTGGCATCTGGTTCATATTTATGACCGTTTGTGTGTCCCTAAGTCATGTGATCACATGTTGTACCTTCTGACAAGCAAGTCAATGGGGAAGCCAGATTCACTTAACGATCATGTTACTAACTTAATCGCAATGATTCATTTAAAACTGTGGCAAAAAAAGGACATAAAGTAGGGCAAAATTCAACTGTCTCACTTAGCAACAGAGATTTTGGGTTCAATTGTGGTTGAAAGTTGAGGATTATCTGTACTGGAATTAAAAAAGAAACCCCTAATACAGGGGTAGGCAACCTTGGCTCTTTTATGACTCGTAGACTTCAACTCCCAGAATTCCTGAGCCAACCATGCTGGCTCAGGAATTCTGGGAGTTGAAGTCCACGAGTCATAAAAGAGCCAAGGTTGCCTATCCCTGCCCTTTTGATAAAGCATGGATAAAAACATTACAGATTTTTAAGGGACCTTTTCTCCTCTTTTGTTTGTTTCCATGAACACTGTACTTTGCATTAAACTTTGAAGGATATTGTTAGTTTTAGGTCATTTAATTGGTTATTTTTTGATTGTTCCTAGAAAGCTATTTTTGTTTTCCTAGAAACCATATTCCAAATGTCTAAATTTGCTTTCCTGTGTGATGTGCAGTATTACTCCTTCTTAAATTTGATTAAACTTCTATAAAACAGATATATCAGTTTCCTATGTTGTGGCAAATTGTACATGTCAGCGTGTATCTTAATACATTGTATTTTTTTATTTATATTTTCTGGCATTATATCTGAAAGAAAGATTAATGATTTCAGTTCAAATTTTACGTTTAGAATTTTCTGAATATTTTGTTCTATTTCTTCTCAGTATTTTGAAGGTTTTCTTTTAACATGACCATCATATATGATAAAATGTTCCTTTGTTGTGGCATTTCCAACATATATTATTATATGGTTTGTCTGCATTGGTAATTATTGATGGAGTTATATGTATATAACCTGTAAAACATTTTATACCAATTCTCCCTTAAATTTTATTGTTTCCCCCCCCCCCACATTTCTTCCCATTATTGTACTGTGATTGCTTCTTTGTTGTTTTAAACCTGCTAGCTGAAACAAAAAACTACATGTGTGGTAGATGTAGCAACCAACCAGATGCCTCCAATCCCCCCCCCCGTGGTAAGGGTTGCTTCCAGTGGATTGAGAAATGGAGAAGGTGCCCAAGAAGTTTGTACTTTATAA
>NW_015403991.1:0-3061 GCF_001527695.2 Protobothrops mucrosquamatus
CAACATATTATACTGTTCTTTCAGCATTACAATAGATGCCTTTAAACTCTTATCCATTGGATTTAAGGAGAAAGCTTTTTCTTTTATTTTTATCTCTTGCTCAATATCTTTATAATTTTGCTGCTGTTTTCGCTTATAAGCAGAATTCATTGAAATTAAGGCACCCCTCATAACTGCTTTGCTTGCATCCCAAACCATCAATATAGGGGTGCCTTTATTCATGTTCAATGCGAAAAATTCTTTTAAATAATCCTTAAGTTTCTGCACATTTGTTTCATAGTTCAGTAAATTCTCATTCAATCTCCAAGTCCTTCTACTACCTCCATCAGTTGAAATCTCAATCCATACAGGACTATGGTCTGAAAGAATCTTAGGAAAAATCTTCACCTTCTAACCCTAGGCATCAAGTCAGTAGTAATCAAAATAAAGTCAATTCTGGAGTAGGATTGATGCCTATCCGAAAAAAAAGTGAAATCACTTTCTCCCATATTCCTTTCACACCATATGTCTCTTAACTCAAGGTCTTCCTGTAAGGCAAAAAAACTTTTAGGCAATTTAACTTGCGTTGAAGTTTTAGCTGAAGTCTTTTTATCTCTTTTTGGATCTATTACACCATTCCAATCTCCCATCATAATAACCGATTTATAATCCAATTGCATTATCTTTTGGTACAAAACAATAAAAAATTGCTTTTGTTGTTGATATAAATTTGGTGCATATAAACCCACAAGAAGACATTTTTTCCATTCAACATGGTTTCCACAAGTACAAATCTTCCTTCTGCATCAGCATCTATTAATTTTGGCATCAGTTCCTTTTTAATATAAAAAACTACACCTGCTTTTTTCTTTTGAGAGGAGGCCGCAAAATGTAAACCCAATTTAGGATTGAATAAATACTTTTGATCTTTTAATGTAATGTGCGTCTCTTGTAGACATATAATATCATTCTTATGCTGCTTCAAATAATAAAATATTTTTCTCCTTTTTTGTGGTGAATTCAATCCATTAACATTTAAAGATATTAACTTAACCATCCTTTGGTTTTTGGAGCTTCTGAATCATCCCTTGAAGATCCATTGTGACAGATCTTTTAGGTCTGGCCCCTCCCACTGGCTCCGAAGTAGTTGAACTTGTTTGGGGCATAGTCTCTTTCTGTTGTTCTCTTTCTTTGCGCTTATGAGCCGCACGTGTCATTCTCTGGTCTTTTGGATCCTGTTTTGCCTCCAACACTTGTAAATTCTGAAAATCTTCTGCAGATAGCGACATAGCTCCAGGTAAATCCACAATCAGTTGTTCTACTCCTTCTTCTGTTCCTTTAACTGGTGATGTAGAAGATGAATCAGCTTTCAGAACCGTTAGATAAAAATTTCTTGCCTTCTGTACTGTATTGAGCCTATAACGGTTCCCAGCAAATGTAAAGGCCATTCCAACTGGTATTTCCCATCTAAAAGGTATTTGCTGCTTCTTCAACTCCTGAGCCAAGAAAGCAAACTCCTTTCTTTTTTAAAAAATCTTTGAAGGTATTTCTTTCAAAAGTATAATATCCTGAGCAGCAATCTGAAATCTCTGTTGGTAAAAGGCCTGTATAACTTCATTTCGACGTACTTTTCTAGAAAAATAAACAACAACATCCCTAGGCTGTTTTCTCTGACGTGCAACCCATGAATTGACTCTAAATACTTTTTCAATTTCTCCATAGATAATTTCAGGGTCGCAGTCTAAAACCAACGCTAGAGCAGCTGATACCTCTTCTCTCAATTTCTCCTGTGCATTTTCTTGAAGACCTCTAATTCTTATTGCATGTTCCAACTCTCTGAATTGTGACATCACAATGTCATTTTGAGTAATCTCTATACTCTCTTCTACTTTTTCCATTCTCTCCTCCATCCCTTCCATTTTTTCTCCCACTTCCTCCACACGATTCTCTATACGATCCATATGAAAAGCAAAGCCCTGAAAGATTTGAGACATACTCTCACAAAGTTCATCATTCTTTTTAACAAGAAGCTCTTCTGTCTCCACTCTCATTTGTTGTACAATTTGTTTGGACATCTGCACCTGCATCTGCATCAAGGAATCCTGCAAGTCCTTTAATGTAATATAAGGTGGTGAGGAGGGTGGAGGAGTTTTAGCTCTCTGTTGCGTAGTTTGTACAGCTGGAGAGGAAACAGCTGATTTAAGTGGTGCAGGAACTACACCTCGTTTAGAAGCCATTCTTGAATTTAAGAAAAATCTTAATATAAAATCCAAAGCAGCAGAAAGTCAGACAGATTTTACTTTAATTTTTCCTTATTTTTTGAGATTCTTTACAGTCTTTACAATGTAGCAATCCCCAACCGGAAGGAAAGTGAAAGTGTCTCTTTAGAACAAAGAAGCGGCTAAGCTGCAGCCATTTTTTTTCCTCCAAAAGTTAACTTTCAGTTTTCAATCATTTGAGAAGAGTACTTAATCTTCTGAGTCACAGTTTTAATTTATTTATAAAAAGTCCAAGTTTCCTAGTTAGCTCCGTCTGTTGAAAGTACTCAGATATAAATTCCGAAAAAACATCAGAGGTGGAGACGGCGTCTGGCTTCGCTAATAGTGAAGACGTCCCGATCTGCGGAGGAACTCTGAGCTCCGGAGGAGTTCTCACCTTCGCCTCGCTGGAAGCACCCAGGGAGACTAGGGAACTCGACTCCTACTCCAGAGTAAGCTCTCCTTCTCTCCTTTGCCCGGAGAGAAGTTTCAAACCGCCAAACAGCTGATACGCGCTGTTTTGGCGATTTTTACACAGTCCCGGACGGGAGGCTGTCAAACAACCTCCTTCGGCAGCCGCCGAGCCAACCGGAAGTCCAAAAGTGGCTTTACTCTTTATATATACCAATAATCACTCATATGATTATCTCTATAAGTGCTAGAAATCCAACCAGCGATTATCATGAAACCTTCTTGAAGTTCTATTTAGGGAAGGACTTGAACCTAAGCTTCTCCTAGACAATCTTTCCAAATAGAGATAATTAGAATCTGGGTTGAAATTAGCCCTGTTAATATTATAGGAACCTGAAAATAATCAAGAGAAC
>NW_015403992.1:0-3061 GCF_001527695.2 Protobothrops mucrosquamatus
GACCGAGTGGCTGTGGCTACCGGCGCCTCGGCATAGCCAGCTGATTCCATCGCTGACTATAGGGGGCGAAACTTTGGCCCCCTCGGATCGGGTCCGCAACTTGGGTGTTCTCCTGGATTCGCGGCTGACACTGGATGACCAGTTGGCGGCCGTGACCAGGGGAGCGTTTTATCAGGTTCACCTGATTCACCAGTTGCGGCCGTTTCTGGACCGGGACGCCTTACGCACGGTCACCCATGCCCTTGTCACTTCCCGCCTGGACTACTGTAATGCTCTCTACATGGGGCTCCCCTTGAGGAGCACCCGGAGGCTCCAGCTAGTTCAAAATGCAGCCGCGCGGGCGGTGTTGGGAGGGACTCGTCGCTCCCACGTTACACCGCTTCTGCGCGAGCTGCATTGGCTGCCGGTAGCCTTCCGGGTGCGCTTCAAGGTGCTGACTATGATCTTTAAAGCGCTCCATGGCAGCGGACCTGGTTATCTTCAAGACCGCCTCCTGCCACAGATTACCCCCCACCGACCTGTACGCTCCCACAGAGTGGGTCTCCTCAGGGTGCCGTCAGCCAGACAGTGCCGGCTGGTGACCCCAAGGGGGAGGGCCTTCTCTGTGGGAGCACCCACCCTCTGGAACGAACTGCCCCCAGAGATCAGGGTGATCCCTGATCTCCCTTCCTTCTGCCGCGCCCTCAAGACGTGGTTGTTCCAGCTCGCGGGACTGGCCTAAGGGATTTTAAAGGGGTTTTAATTACTTTTAAATTTGACGTACCTAAATATTTCTTTTTAATCAATTTTTAATTAGATGTATATGTTAGTATTTTAATCATTGTCAGCCGCCCTGAGTCCGCAAGGAGAAGGGCGGGATACAAATGTAATTAAATAAATAAAGAGAGAGAGAGAGAGAGAGAGAGAGAGAGAGAGAGAGAGAGAGAGAGAGAGAGAGAGAGAGAGAGAGAGAGAGAGAGAGAGAGAGAGAGAGAGGGTTATTGTCTAGTGATCTAGATGGTTCTTCTCTCTGGACTCCTAGTTTCATTTGCTCATAGCTCATGTCTAATTAAGTGCAAGGATGCACTGAGTGCATTATTAGAAAATCCGGGCACAATAACAAAGATACTGTATTCTTCACCTGTTAAAAAAAAGTATGCCACTTGAGCAGTTTTAAGTATAATGTTATCTAATCGATTTTAATCGCAATATACTTTAGCCAAGGGGAAATGAAATTGGCTGCTAATAATGAAGCTCATGAGTGATAATGCAGATTTGCCACATAGTCAGCAGTAGATAGAGAGGGAGCTGCATATCTCCTGCCAGCAAATAAACAGGAGTATATTAATCTGGACAGCATAGTTAGGAAATTATATTAAGGTCAACTCACCAGATAAACTATTTTTGTATCTCACAAATGTCTTTAAATTCTCACCACAGTTAATTAATTTGCTCTAGAGTAATGATAAGTGTTAAGTCCGGAGAATAATGGCGCTTGAGACAAAGCATCTCTAACAAGTCTTTATTGTTTGCTTCCATTCTACGAACAACCAGAGCAGAGGCACGCAGGCCTCTATTTATACCCTCTGATCCCCGGGCAAGTTCAACCAACCATGAGGTGGGCTTTTCCCACCTTGCGCATGCGCACAAGGCCGGCGCCGCTCAGTGTGGTCCCGGGCAGCTTCCGCAAATGCCCGGGACTCTTGCAACGTCCCGAGCCTGCCTCTTGCAGGCTCAGGACACAACACCCCTTCCCCCTGGATGAAATAAGATTGCGCCCACATGGACGCCATCCTATAGATGGTAATATAATTAATGATGATTTAATGTTACACAATGTATAAGGTGTGGGACTGTTCCTTTGAACCAGATCCAGTGGCCCCTGACCTTGTTTTCTTAAAGACAACCAGCCAGTACTTTTAGGTTAGCTATTGCTATGTACCTGCTCACCTTACATAATCGGCTAGGTATTTGGGAGGGCCTCTTACCCTTAGCGACCTTCTCAGACTTGGAGAGTTTGTATTGTTATCCCCGTTGCTGCTTGCACTAGGTGAAGTGCCCTGTGCATGACCAGTGACTTCAGCTTGACTTTCCAGCCCGTCTCCTGTATTTGAGCAGTCAGAGCCCTGTTGGTCGCTAAACCTGGTTGATCTACCCTCAATGGAGTTGTCTAACCCCTCTGAGTTCATTCCCGTGTTTCCAGAAGGAGTGCGGGTTTCCTGGCTCGTTTCTGTAGTGCTAGGGACTAGGGATGCCTCCCTGTTAGCCCTGATGCATGAGGACATCCTTCTCTGAGCCCTTTCAGCAAGGGACGTGTTTCCTTTTTGTATTGCCTGCTCTCTTGCATGTTGTGAGTTGTGAGTATGCTCCCAGGTATTCTCCGTGTCTGGAGTATTGTTTGTTAGGGGTGGATACTTAGTCTGCCACCGGTGGGACTCCCAGGCTGGAGTGTGTGGGGGGTTGTCTATGTACTCCCTTTCCCAAGAACTGCTACCTGAAGCACCTGTGGAAGTTGGGTGTTGAGTACCCGTTTCCCTTCCCACAGCCAACGTAGGCTGTTGATTTTGAATCCCAGAATGCATTTACCATTCCTCCTCCCCCCCCAGAGGAGACTGAGAAGGAACCATAGGCGAGTCCCGCCTCACACGTAATTGATCAATGTGGCGGCGAAGTACGCGGCCGTCTGTCAGGGACACCTCGTAGGACAGAGACCCCGAGACTTTGCAGACCACAGCCGGTACCCAGAGGTGTCCAGGCCCATAATTCCTGGCCCAGACAGGATCGCCTTCACATAGGACCCGTGGTGGGTGTGGCTGAGACACCTGTGCAGCTACACGTTCCGGATGCAGCCTGTCCAATTTAGTCACGAGCCGACGACCCCAACGGAGTTCGGCCAGGCACTTACCCGTGGCAGTGCACGGAGTAGTACGATGTGCCAAAAGAAAGTCAGCCAACCTGTGATGCCAGTTGCCGTAAGTCAGCTTCTTGAGGGCGTCCTTGGTGACGCGGACCATCCGTTCAGCCAGACCGTTGGTGGAAGGATGGAAGGGAGCCGAAGCAGCATGGCGGATCATGTTGGTCC
>NW_015403993.1:0-3060 GCF_001527695.2 Protobothrops mucrosquamatus
TCCCATCGCACAGCACACCCCGATGCAGGGAAACAAACCAGTTACACACAAAGGGCCAGGAGTTGCGGGTGCAATCTTGTGGGAAAAGGCAGAAGAGGAAATGCAATTGTATTTGTAGCCTGGGCCGATCCTGCCGAAGGCCTGCCTTCAGTCTCCATACGTTTGCCCTAAGCGGTTTCGTTGCCCGAGTGCAGGAAAGGCGATAACGGGATCTGCGGGCTCGGATAAGAAACGCTAAACAAAGCGGCTGGATTTTGGCATTCGCCTCTAGGGAAGGAAACGGCAATTTTACAGCCCAGGCATCTCGTCTTTAGGTCGGGGTCAGGGCAAGGCCAGGGCAAGGGGCCTTCCAATTTAGCCAATAGGAAATTATAATTACAGCCCGATACAAAACTCGGGGAACCGAAGAGATTCTAACAGGCAGACATGACCTCCACACAGTTTCTGCCAGAGCTTCAACAGCCACAACGCGGCGGAAAAGCGTTTCCGAGTATTCCAGAGCAGTTTTCCCATTCCAGGTGAGTTTACAGACTTAATGTACGGTCGCCGCAACGCAGGATGTTGTTTTTATCGCAAGCTTTCCGTCCCAGCTCTTCTCCAAGCAACCCAACACGTCCTCCTTCGCCGGCAATACAGGAGGGGAGGCCACCTGTTTCGATAAGCGGTCCCAGAGCGTGAGAGTCCGAATCCTGCCATCAAAAAAAGGACAGTAGGCAGAAAGGGAAATCAAACCTTTTAATGCGATTTTAAGATTATTCCGCATCTACGGAAACTCTCTCGAACTCTGTTTAAGACTTTTGAAGCAGGATTCCTCCTCCCTCGTCTGTTCCGGGGGCGGGAAAATAGCAGCCACCCAAAGAAATCCACCTTTTTAATGGCATTTTAAGGTTATTTTTCTTTCTCCATAAAACCTTGTTAATATTAGGCCATCCTAGGCTTTCTTAACTTTTTTTTTTTATTGATTTTTCAATTAGAAACAATAACATAAATATGATGCAATTAATCACAATATCAAGCAAAAAAAAATTACACTACTCAATACATTCATGGAAGTGTCCGGTGCCCCCCCTGCACCCCCCTCTTTCACTGTGTGTGTATGAGTGCGAGTATGAGTGTGAGTGCGAGTGTATGAGTATGAGTGCGAGTTTGAGTATGAGTGAGTGTGAGTATGAGTATGAGTGCGATTATGAGTGAGTGAGTGTGAGTGCGAGTTTGTTTTCGAGTGTGAGTATGAGTGCGAGTTTCAGTGTGTGCAAGTTTGAGTTTGAGTGTGAGTTTTTTCAATTAGAAACAATAACATAAATATGATGCAATTAATCACAATATCAACCCAAAAAAATAACACTACTCAATACATTCATGGAAGTGTCCGGTGCCCCCCTGCACCCTCCTCTTTCACTGTGTGTGTGAGTATGAGTGCGAGTATGAGTGTGAGTGCGAGTGCGAGTATGAGTGTATGAGTGCAAGTATGAGTGTGAGTTTGATTGTGAGTGCGAGTGTGAGTATGAGTATGAGTATGAGTGTGAGTGTGTATGAGTGCGATTATGAGTGTGAGTGAGTGCGTTTGAGTTCGAGTGTGAGTGTGAGTATGAGTGCAAGTTTGAGTGTGAGTGCGAGTGTGTGTGTGCGTTTTTTTTTTAATTTAAGATTTTATTGGTTTTTCAATTAGAAACAATAACATAAATATGATGCAATTAATCACAATATCCACCCAAAAAATAACACTACTCAATACATTCATGGAAGTGTCCGGTGCCCCCCTGCACCCTCCTCTTTCACTGTGTGTGTGAGTATGAGTGCGAGTATGAGTGTGAGTGCGAGTATGAGTATGAGTGCGAGTTTGAGTATGAGTGTATGAGTGCGAGTATGAGTGTGAGTGCAAGTATGAGTGCCAGTTTGAGTGTGAGTTTGAGTATGAGTGCGAGTTTGAGTATGAGTGTGAGTGAGTATGAATGCGATTATGAGTGTGAGTGCGTTTGAGTTTGAGTATGAGTGTGAGTGTGAGTTCAAGTTTGAGTGTGAGTGCGAGTGTGAGTGTGAGTGCGAGTTTTTTTTTATTTAAGATTTTATTGGTTTTTCAATTAGAAACAATAACATAAATATGATGCAATTAATCACAATATCCACCCAAAAAATAACACTACTCAATACATTCATGGAAGTGTCCGGTGCCCCCCCTGCACCCCCCTCTTTCACTGTGTGTGTGAGCATGAGTGCGAGTATGAGTGTGAGTGCGAGTTTGAGTATGAGTGTATGAGTGTGTGAGTGTGAGTATGAGTGCGAGTTTGAGTGTGAGTTTGAGTGTGTGAGTATGAGTGCGAGTTTGAGTATGAGTGTGAGTATGAGTGTGTGTGAGTGAGTATGAGTGCGATTATGAGTGAGTGAGTGCGTTTGAGTTCGAGTATGAGTGTGAGTGTGAGTATGAGTGCAAGTTTGAGTGTAAGTGTGTGTGAGTGCGTTTTTTTTTTATTTAAGATTTTATTGGTTTTTCAATTAGAAACAATAACATAAATATAATGCAATTAATCACAATATCAACCCAAAAAAATAACACTACTCAATACATTCATGGAAGTGTCCGGTGCCCCCCGTGCACCCTCCTCTTTCACTGTGTGTGTATGAGTGCGAGTATGAGTGCGAGTGTGAGTATGAGTATGAGTGCGAGTTTGAGTATGAGTGTGAGTGCGAGTTTTTTTTTTATTTAAGATTTTATTGGTTTTTCAATTAGAAACAATAACATAAATATGATGCAATTAATCACAATATCAACCCAAAAAAATAACACTACTCAATACATTCATGGCAGTGTCCGGTGCCCCCCGTGCACCCTCCTCTTTCACTGTGTGTGTATGAGTGCGAGTATGAGTGTGAGTGTGAGTATGAGTGCGAGTTTGAGTGTGAGTGTGAGTGAGGGTTAGGGTTAGGGTTAGGGGTTAGGGTTAGGGTTAGGGTTAGGGTTAGGGTTAGGGGTTAGGGTTAGGGTTAGGGTTAGGGTTAGGGTTTAGGGTTAGGGTTAGGGTTAGGGTTAGGGTTGTTAGGGTTAGGGTTAGGGTTAGGGTT
>NW_015403994.1:0-3060 GCF_001527695.2 Protobothrops mucrosquamatus
ACTGGACTGTCAACCCTAGGCTGGTAATTGATGAAAATGAACACAGCAACAAACTGTTTTCAGCATTGGTAACAAATTGTTTCTGTTATTTTGTTCCATTAACTTTCCCACTGGTTGGTTCAAATGAGAACCGTCTTACATTTACCAGTGTCATGCAGTTGATGGCTTTGAGTGTAGTACTAATATTTTATTTGGGGGGTGGGGGTGGCAAACCACTGAATTATGTGATCTTGCCTAGTATCAAAACATCAACATGTTATTCACTAATGACATCTTGGACCTAGACAGATAGATTTGGTAAGTAATAACATCTCTATATAAATACTGTAGAGCACCAAATGCCTCTACAAAAGCTGCATCTATCATTGTTTTCTCATTACAAATGAGAAATATCTTAATCCAAATGATAATTATTTACTACTGAATAGTCCAATGGGAAATATAAGTAGACTCTACAAAAAAAACAAAAACAAAAGAAAACACAAATACCAATTCTAATTCCCAAAATAGTATTTTAAATAATATTAAAACCAGCATTTTCCCCTAAGCAAGGTTCTTTGCAACTAAAACTATTTAAAAAAAACCTCTTGAATACATCAGTTCCCATGGTAACTTAAGATGAACAGATTGTTCCTGGATGAAAAAAAAAATCTGTTAAACATCTTTTAATATTCTAAGACAAGGAGTATTTTGCAAATTCTTATTATATATATTTTTTATCTAGACTGTCATAAGTAAATGTCCCAATATCTGCTTTGTATCTGTGATGGTTATCTGTTCACCAATATTGACATAGTAACAAATTAAATACTTCAGTTTTGAAATCTAGAGATCTTTCTCTACATGACTAGTTCATGTCAACTCCTAGGAGTTAGGAGTTCACATGCCTATAACTATTAAAATTACAACCGCAAAACTGAGCACTTAATAGCAAGGGCATCTCTGATGAGGGGTGTCAAAAAGTCTAGAGGATGGCCACAACTACATGATTGAAGCCCTACCCCTTTCTATGCATGTCACACATGCAACACATATGCAAAGTGGTAGGGATGGTTATAGTCATCAGCTTGACTTTTCTGAAAACTCTTACCTTCACCCATGGGTGCTAACTAACAATATAACTTGTATGGAATAGCTACCAACAAAAGTCAATGCAGTGATTTGTTGCACGTTGTGATGAACTAAACATATATAAGAAAAATTAGGAAAGAGCTCCAATAACTAAGAAAGAACAATATTCTAAGAACATGCAACATGCATTTTAATCCATACCTAAAATCTCTGTTTTCTTTCTTTGCTTTGGGGCTCCTGTGTTTTCAAGTTCTGAAAACAATATTTTTAAATACATGCATCCACCTGAAACATTTTACTGCTGGCTGACTAGTTTCAAATGATTGTTCATGTGTGTATGTATTTTAAACCTTTCTAATAACGTCTCATTGTGAAAGAAATCCCCAGGTTTTTTTTAAAAAAAAATGTATTATATTTTTCTGTAACAAAATGATACAAAGTAAAATATATTTTCCATGAGGTAATAATAGCAATTCACTATAGTAATTTGATGCCCTTTATATCCTTAATTAACCCATAATTCTTCACAGCGATAAGTTCAAAGATTTTGCTGTAAATTCCCCCAAAAAATTACATCCTTAAATTATAATGATCCTTATAATGTCATATTAATCAGCGTGTGGAGCTTCTTGTAAGACAATACAACCCAGACTCTTAGCTTTGACATAGCAAGAGAAATGTTCTTTGTTGCATTTCTCAGTCATCTTATTTTTGCTAAAATTTTGATACTGATAGAATCATGATTATATCATGGTATGGATATATAATGGATAGGCTTTACATTTCTATCCAAAAATTGTTTTTGATACTTCATGATGGAACAGACATGCACTAATTGTTCCTTTGAGTATTTATTTCTAAGGGGAAATAGGTTTTAGCCAACATTATACATCTTCCGTCAAACATTGTAAAAGTCTTTGTGCGAGTACATCATTTCCTTGGTTTCCACAATTTCAATTATTTACTGACTTCTTCCCTAGTAACCTATGACTCATTTTAATAATTCAACACTTTTAATTTCTATGAGAACAAATGATAATTCTTGAATGAAAGAAATGAGTCTCATGTCAACACTTAAGAATGAAATGTTCTATTCCATGCCTTCCCAATCTGGCTCATTCCAGATAACTTGATAATGGTGCTCTTTATGATGGCCATCCTTATTGGGAGAAGATGTAGGTTGTAGTCCCATGGATCTAGCAAGCACCAGATTGACGGAAGATAATTTTATTCCTTCACATTTTTCAACTATTAACTACCAGGAGTTTACATGAATTAGTCATGGAAAGAATTCTGGCATGACTAAATCTACTTGAATCATATTTTTATTGCTAATTAACAGAATATCAGAATAACATAGTTGGAAGGGACCTTGGAGGTCTTCTAGTCCAACCTCCTGCTCAAGCAAGAGACCTTATGCCATTTCAGACAAGTGGTTGTCCAGTCTCTCCTTAAAAACCTCCAGTGATGGAACACCCATATTCATGCATACACTGTATTCTGTTCCCATGAACATTCTTTTACATTTATGAAGGTGGTTCTTCATCTGCAAATGCACAATAGCCTAATTATTAATGTAAGTCTACGTGATTAGATTTTGATGAGAATGCTGATGATTGTGGAAAAGTTGGGGAACAGCCAGTTTAAAGATTATCCCTGAATGTTAACTCAATGCAGGTGCTGAATACAAAAAAGCACCTCAAAGAGACTATCTTACTACCTTAATTGACTCAATATAACTGAGGTTGCAAATTTTCCAAGAATCTGCATTCATCATAAACTAGGCATAGGCCCTCAAGACATGGCTTTTTCAGCAAGCGGGACTGACCTAGGGTGAATTTTTAAATAGGGACAATTTTTAATGATTTTAAACAAGACACAGCTACAAATATTTGGTTTTTAATTGGCTTTTATAGGGAAATGTTTTTGTATTGTTTTTAATATGCTGTGAGCCGCCCTGAGTCCCATGGAGGAGAAGGGCGGCATATA
>NW_015403995.1:0-3060 GCF_001527695.2 Protobothrops mucrosquamatus
CTGCCGCTTGCCAGCTACGCCTCGGCCGGCGCAGGGGGCGGAACCACGCATGCGCGGCGCTCCCGGGCAGGGAAAGTCCTCGACTTACGACCGGTTTAGTCCTCGACTTACGACCGGTTTAGTCCTCGACTTACGACCGGTTTAGTCCTCGACTTACGACCGGTTGGGGTCGCGGCATTAAAAAGGTTGAGAACCACTGTTCTAGTCCGTAGGTTTGCAATGAAGCTGGCAAACACTTGGGCAGGTTTGGAGGGTGACATTTCCGAGTCTTGAGCTTCAGCAAAATAGGAGAGAGTCTGACTTTCAGGACCACGGAGAGCTCTTGGACCGTCCCTGCCAGTAGAGCCTCTTCCCATTTCACACTAAAGTGAAATCCTTAAAAACTCAATTCCTGTGATGCAAATTGCTTAACACCAAACTCTCAAAGGAAGGATTCTTATCCATGGAGGCCCTATTAATCCGAGCTCCTCCCTGTTGCATTTTCGGTCCGTTTCTAGTGATAAAATATTCCTCCCCCTCTTTTTTTTTCCTTTTCCTGACACCCTTCCTGATGACACTTGTCGATCTTGGTGTTTCAAAACCATCTCTTAAAATTAATATTTAAAATTAACATTTTCACCCTCCCACACACACACAAACAAACTTCGGTTAAGAAAAGCAATTGCCGCATTCACACAACATGGAATATACCCAAGCAGAATACAGTGAGTCTTTGACTAGCAACCGTCAGGGAAAAAAAAATTATGGGGAAAAGAGAGAGGCAGGAGCAAAATGACGACGGAAGGTCTGGGCAGCCTCACCTGTCCTGGCTGTGCTCGGAAAGGAAGCCCCGGGCGGGCCTCACCTCCACCCAGTTCAGGCTCTTGATGGGGCTTCTCACTGGCATCTCTGAGCTGGCCGAGCAGAAGGTGGAGAAGTCGTGGGTGCCCATCAGAAACGTGGCTGCTTCCTGCATGGCGGCCAGGTTCAGGTGGCTAAACCAGAGGAAGAAGACTTGAGGACGTGCCATCCTGCCCTTTTTTGACTCCTAGTGACCCCATGGATAGGTGATCTGTCCCTAACTCGTCCTTTGAAGATTTCGGAGAAGGAAAATGCGCTGCAAAAAAACCTGCTTCTCTGGGTCTGTCTCGGCATCTCTACAGAGTCCTACAAAGCAGACCTAGCGGTCCTCCCCCAAATATTAAATTTTTTGGGGGGGAAACTCGCCAGACTCTTTGAAAGGGTCTAGAGGCTGCAAAGCGAACAGAGGAAAACAGCGAAAAAGCTAACGTTCCCAAGGATAGGAGGGACACCATTTCTGTCTATTTTATAATAGCTGAAGGCCCCTGTATTTGAAAAAGCCCTTTATAGAAAGGCATTCTGACTGATGCCTGTTTAGAAATTCGGTCCATTTTTCACCTGTGTTGTTTTAGAGCACCTTAATTCTACAGCAGGATCACCTAGTGCAGTGGTTCTCAACCTTTTTAATGCCGTGACCCCAACCGGTCGTAAGTCGAGGACTAACCCGGTTGTAAGTCGAGGACTGAACCGGTCGTAAGTCAAGGACTACCCAACTGGTCGTAAGTCGAGGACTTTCCCTGCCCGGGAGCGCCGCGCATGCGTGGTTCCGCCCCCTGCGCCAGCCGAGGCGTAGTTGGCAAGCGGCAGAGACGGAGCAGGCCGACCACCAGCTGGCCCAGCCCAAGGGAGGTAAGGCACCCGCCGGAAAAGGGGGAAAAAATGGCGGACAAAAAAAATGGCAGACAGCCTTGCTTGGCGACCCCCGTGAAATGGTCGATCGACCCCAAATGGGGTCCCGACCCACAGGTTGAGAACCACTGGCCTAGTGCCTGGTAAAACCCTAACCCTTGAAAAAAAAACTATTCAGAGTAGGATTTTGTTAGGGATTAGGTGGGGAGCTACCTTGGATAGGAGACCTCTTAAGAAAGCTCGCTCTACGGATAAAAGAAGAGATCTGCAAGAAGGCAACAGTGAGGCCGCTTCCAGCTCTACCAAGAAAATTGGTATTAAGACACCAAGAGAGCAGCTCTTATGGACCGTGGGACCCCATCCCTCGATTGGATTGAATTGACTGAGACCGCCATCTTTTCCCCGTCCGCCTGGCTGAGGCTCGGAGAAAACGCGCTGAGCCATGGAGACCTGACGATCCCCAGTGAGACTCGGCGGCTCTTTCAAGTTACAGCTCCCAACAACTGGAGAGGAAGCAGGTTGTGGAAGTGTGTTCACGCACCTCTTGGCACATCCAGTCGCTGCATAATTTATGGGCGACCTGGTTACGCTGCAGATGCCAAGGTCGTTTTCTGGGAGCCAGCTTCGAATTACTACTCAACCCAGATCCGTTAAGATCTTGCAGGCCCAGCTGGGGATCCGCAGTCCCCGATCTTGTGTCTTCAACATCGGAAATGTTAAGGCTCAAAGCGGGGGGGTGCAAGCAAGCAGGAGGGGGAAGCGAGGGGCCGGATCCACAAACACAGGAGTTTCACCAACTTACCCACGCCAGTTTGCCCAGCAGAGATCCCGTTCAAAGACCGGCAGGTCAGAATAGGCTGTGCAGCCTGTGGCCACCCGATACACGTAGGTCCTGGCTCGGGCCAAGAAGCGGGCGTGGAAGTTGCTAGAAACCCTGCAAGCGCTCAGGACGCTTTCGGAAAGACAAGGGGGAAGAGGCAGGGATTCGTTTAATTTCTCCGCGGTCTTTCATTCAATGTGGCTTTATGCAAAGAGAGCTCCCTTCCTTTTTATCCACTCAACCCCAACCCTGTGAAGGAGGTCAGGGAGAGAGACGAGAGCGCCTGGCCCAACGTTCCCCAGGGAGTGTCCAGGACTGAGGGCGGGACTCGAACTCAAGCCTTCTCAGTCCCGATTCAACCGGCAATCATTCCGAGGGATTCAGTTGCCCGTTTGAGCAGGTCCTCTGGCTCTTGGTCCACCCCAAGGTTGACAAAAGGGCTTTCTTTAATGCCTCGGAGCGGTGGGGTGGGATATCAGCCTGGCACTTCCGTGCTGTTGGGAGGTCCTAGGATCTGTGTAGCCCAGCCGGTTCCTGACACACAACTCCCC
>NW_015403996.1:0-3059 GCF_001527695.2 Protobothrops mucrosquamatus
CTTCTTCTTCTTCTTCTTCTTCTTCTT
Source organism: Protobothrops mucrosquamatus (assembly GCF_001527695.2). Classification (NCBI taxonomy): domain Eukaryota; kingdom Metazoa; phylum Chordata; class Lepidosauria; order Squamata; family Viperidae; genus Protobothrops; species Protobothrops mucrosquamatus. Next base: position 28 of record NW_015403996.1, read on the forward strand.
CTTCTTCTTCTTCTTCTTCTTCTTCTTCTTCTTCTTCTTCTTCTTCTTCTTCTTCTTCTTCTTCTTCTTCTTCTTCTTCTTCTTCTTCTTCTTCTTCTTCTTCTTCTTCTTCTTCTTCTTCTTCTTCTTCTTCTTCTTCTTCTTCTTCGGCTAAAGACGAGGCAGAGGGGGTGGAGGGGGTGGGTGGAGGAGGGCACCCTCTCTCGGAGGGCGACTCCAGACATTTGTAGGGATTTCATCAGCCTAATTAAAGCTGCCCGTGTGGTCCAGGGTCCTGAATGGCCCTTTCCCTTTTCGCCTGAGCGAAGGAAGAGACTGCTGGAATGCAACCGCGGAGCCAAAGGGGGGGGGGGGGCGGCGGGGGGGGGGGGGGGGGGGGGAGCAATCCCGTTATCTTTTCCACGCTGATCAGAGGAGGCTGTGATCTCTAACGGCGGCGGCGGCGTCGTGATTGCACAAAAGCCAAGCCCGGGCGATTTCATAAAACGGAAAACTCTCTCCAGAAGCCCCAGAAGCGAGAAGGATGCCAGCAATTGCCTAAGGAGCGATATGGAGGGTCGGTAGCGCCCTCGCCCACACGCCCCCTCCAGTGAAGGGGAGGAGCCAGGAGAAAACAGGGGAGGATTTGATCCCAGACAAGTAAAGGGCAAGGGGCGAGGGAAGCCTTCACCCACTTGGGTGGGAGAGAGAGAGAGAGAGAAAGAGAGGGAGAGGAAAGAGAAAGAGAGAGAGGGAGAGGAAAGAGAGAGAGAGAGGAAGGGGAAAGAGAGAGAGAGGGAGGGAGGGAGAGGAAAGAGAGAAAGAAAGAGAGAGAGAGAGAGGGAGAGAGAGAGAGGGGGGAGGGAGAGGAAAGAGAGAGAGAGAGGGAGGGAGGGAGAAGAAAGAGAGAGAGAGAAAGAAAGAGAGAGAGGAGAGAGAGAAAGAAAGAGAGAGGGGGGAGGGGGCCGTTTTCTCTAATGGGGCGCGGGGAGGGGGGAAGGCACAGAGCACCTGGGAGGAGGTGACGAGGATGAAGTGGCAGCGTTCGTTTCAACCAATCCAGGGCAAAGGTCATCCTGGTCGGGCATGGGCCTCCACCCCCCATGAAACACGATCACAGGTCTACCTGTCCTTTTTCTCCTCCTCTTGGCTCAAACAGATTTTCCAGACTCTGAAAAGGGACAAGAATCCCAGCATCTCCTTGAAGTCCTTTGAATCAGGATCCTGCCCCTTGGCCACATTCTTCGCAGGCCTCCAGCCAAGGACTTTGTGCACGGGGGGGGGGGGCTGCGTAGCTGAGGAGCAACTTTGCTTGGATCTCTCCGGGATCCCCCCCAAAGGCAAGGGGTATTGACTCCTGCATCTCAAGGCCAGAAGCTTTCCTAAGAAGTCTGAGGACTCCTCGAGTTTGCTTCTCAAATATTAACTGGCACAGAGAACAGAAGGGGGGGGTAATTGCGGACCCCTCCGTCCTCCCTTGGGGGAGACCTCTCGTGTTCTCCCCCCAAAAAGCGATTGCAGCAAGTGAGAGGACCCCTTCCCCAAAAGTGATCCTAGCAAGTGGAACCCCGCTTCTTTGGAAACCTTAGCTTATAAAGAGGGCAAGGAGGTGGTGGTGGTGGTGGTGGGGCAACAATTGGAGTCCAGGAAAGGAATAGGATCCACGCAAAAGATCTTCCCATCCCTACTCCGCCCCTAACCCTCGGGAACTCAAGATCTGATGTGACCGGTTCCTTAAAGCTAATAACCACATGCCTGATTTGGTCAGGAGCCTTGTTCGTCAGGACCAAGGCTTTCAATCCAAATCTCTCAGGAAGGTAGCTTCTTCAACCCGTTCTAAAAGAAGGGTGCTTAACATAGATCGAGCTGATCAAATGAATCAAACCCCTCTCGCTTTGAAAGGGGAACCGCTAGGGTGTGGGCAGAGCTTGAAGTTTGCCTTCTGACTGCTTTCTGGGCTGCTTCCTTCGTGTGGCCACTTTCACAGACTCTTCTCCTGGGGTTTGAGTTCTTCAGAACTAAAGAAGCTTCTCGGATGAATCTTCAAGGAAAAACAAAGTCCAGCTGCCTTTTTTTTTTTTTTTTTTTTAAAGCACTTTTGGAACATTTGAGTTCGGAAGAAATTAGAAAACCCTCTTGGGTTTCTTGGTTCGGGAAGGACCCCATTCTTTGCTTTTCCCAAAAGGAGGGAAATTATGAATGGGGGTTGGGGTTGGGGTTGGGTGGGAAGGAGTTCTCCTACTCCTACCTTTCCCCTGCCTCCCTCTCTTGGGTGCAGCAAAAGACCCATCTGAAACCAGGCTAATGTTGAAAGCTGGAGCTGTTTTGGACAGCCACGTGGATGCTTCCCTGTCTTTTCCAAAATACTCCCTTAAAGTTTAGCAAAAATGCCCCCCCCCCCGGAAAACAGCGCCCGTCCTAAAATGGGGAGTCCATCAAACCAGATCTCCCCAACCGATTGACTTATAATCAATTCCTACAACCAGCTGCCAAAAAAGCCAACACAGTGCTAGGCTGCATTAACAGAGGAATAGAATCAAGATCACGTGAAGTATTAATACCACTTTACAAGGCCTTGGTAAGGCCACACTTGGAATACTGCATCCAGTTTTGGTCCCTACGATGTAAAAAAGATGTTGAGACTCTAGAAAGAGTACAGAGAAGAGCAACAAAGATGATCAGGGGACTGGAGGCTAAAACATATGAGGAAAGGTTGCTGGAATTGGGTATGTCTAGTTTAATGAAGAGAAGGACGAGGGGGGACAGGATAGCAGTGTTCCAATATCTCAGGGGCTGCCACAAAGAAGAGGGAGTCAAGCTATTTTCCAAGGCGCCTGAAGGCAGGACAAGAAGTAACGGGTGGAAGCTAACCAAAGAGAGAAGCAACCTAGAACTAAGGAGAAACTTCCTGACAGTTAGAACAATTAACCAGTGGAACAACCTGCCTCCAGAAGCGGTGAATGCTCCAACACTGGAAGTTTTTAAGAAGAGACTGGACAGCCATTTGTCCGAAATGGTATAGGGTTTCCTGCCTGAGCAGGGGGTTGGACTAG
>NW_015403996.1:10067-12742 GCF_001527695.2 Protobothrops mucrosquamatus
CACGAGTCATAAAAGAGCCAAGGTTGCCTACTCTGGCCTAGGCCTAGGCCGACTTTATGACTTGTGGACTTCACCTCCCAGAATTCCTGAGCCAGCATGGCTCAGCTTGGAAGCCTCTCCCTTTCCCCTCAGCATGGCTGGCTCAGGAATTCTGGGAGTTGAAGTCCACGAGTCATAAAAGAGCCAAGGTTGCCTACTCCTGGCTTAGAGCCTGGCCTAAGCTGGATCCTGCCGGTGCCCGGTCCACATGAAAACACCAGTGAACGGAATAGCTTGGTGTCCCGGTGGGAAGACTCACTTGAAACTACCTGCCTCTTCATTGGTTTTTTTTGGTGTGTGTGTGTCTCTGTGTGTGTGTCTGTGAGTATATGAGTATGTGGCTTTCTAGTCTAGCAAAGAGCTGGATGCTGCCTAATCCTCTTCAGTCCATAAAGAGGACTCTTCGGGTCAGTTAGGGAGATGGTGGTCCTCTTCATTTCTCCCTTGACTCTGGTCATACCAAGGACTGGTCCTCAGATCAATTTTGGCCCATATTGGCTAGTAATTGACTAACTGTCTAACTTGGATTTCTTCCCCTCTCCAGGATATTATCAGGGTATAATTAAAAAAATAAAACAAAACGTGGCAACAGTGACAGTTCTGTCAAAAGTCTGTCTTTTTTTAGGTGCCTTGTGTAACTCAGCAAAATATCAGATCTGTTGACCACATCTTCCTACAGTTTTGGTTGCCACGATATAAAAAAGATGTTGAGACTCTAGAAAGAATGCAACAAAGATGATCAGGAGATGAAGGCTAAAACATATGAAGAATGGTTGCAGGAATTGGGTATGTCTATTTTAATGAAAAGAAGGACTAGAGCTGCCTTCTTTTCATTAAACAAATGAAGAGAAGGATGAGGGGGGACATGATAGCAGTGTTCCAATCTCTTAGGGGTTGCCACAAAGAAGAGGGAGTCAAGCTATTCTCCAAAGCACCTGAAGGCAGGACAAGAAGCAACCTAGAACTAAGGAGAAACTTCCTGATAGTTAGAACAATTAATCAGTGGAACAACCTGCCTCCAGAAGCTGTGAATGCTCCAACACTGGAGACTTTAAAGAAGAGATTGGACAACCATTTGTCTGAAATGGTATGGCAATGGGTTGGACAAGACGACCTCCAAGGTTCCTTTCAACTCTTGTTATTCTGAGTGGCACGAAAGGGACAAAATTGTAAGGCATTACTGTACAGTACTGGCAATGGGAAGGCAGTCCTAGAAATTCCATCTATGGTCCTTTTGCGCTTAGCATCTAGACTAACCATTGAAATGAGCTTGTCTGTTACCCTTGCTCCAAAATCCATAAGCTCCAAACATATTCAGGTCTTATTAAATAGCTCCAAAGGAAGAGTATTTGGAAGGGTGTCATTTTGAGTTCAGCAAAAATCAGTATTCAGTATGATGTCTTAAGAAGGATTTCCGAGTTCTGGATCTATCTGTTTATTCATTTACTTTATCTTTCCTGCAGATAGCACTTCCGAATTTAGCAACTTGATGATCTCCAGTTGTTATAGACTAGAATTCCTACGATCCCCAAGATTTAGCTGGACTGGATGAGGCACATGGAAGGTGTAATCTTTTTGGAAGGCTTAAATGCAATTTCAATGAAGTGGCCTCTGAGAAAAACCTATAAATCATTAGCTACGAAGAAGTTACTTCTTGAGAAAGGAGCTTTATGACTGCTGACTTCTGTTCAAGTTCACCAAAGGAATCTGGAGAGGTAAGCAAAGAAACCAGTCTGCGTGATCAAGAACTAGGAGCCAGGGAAGGCTGATACTACTGATGTACCATCAAGTTAGTGATCCCCAAGTGTGCTGGGACTACACTCTCAGAATACTTGTAATATACACAGGCACAAAATTCATCACCCTGAAATTTGGTTGCCTTGCGCATCGAGAACATTGGTAATAACATACTACATGTGGTCCTTGACTTATAATCCCAAAGGTACTTTTTCAAAAGGCAACTGGTCTTTTCCTTTGAAGACATTTTGCTTCTCATCTGAGAAAGTTCTTCAGTTCTGGCAGAATGGTGGAGGATGGAAGGATTTATATTCCTTGCAGTCATTTGTCCTTAGCACTCTTTCACCTCCAAGTGACCTCAAGAGCCCTCAGAAAGAGTGCTAATGACCAGATGACTGCAGATGTCCTGACTCAAGCAAAGGAGATTGCTGGATTTCACTTGAAACAGGCAAAATTAACTCCACGGATGAATCATACAAAATTACTTTATTCCAGGCATCCTCAAGACATTAACTCACAGTTATTGCAGAGATTCTTCTGAAATGCAGATTGTAATCTGGACCCATCACGTGGGTAAAATGATAATAGATTTCTCCATTCTACGGAGTTCCCAACCCTCGTGGCTAGGATTCGTGGAGAGATAATAGACTGGCACGTAAACAGGATATCCCGTAATAAAAACACAAAACCCTCCCAGTGGCCAATCCTAACACAGATATAACCAGGTAACATCTAAAACTACATTTCCCAGAAGGCCATCCCTTAAGGGGACAGCATTTTAACCCTTAAAATGCTACTTGCTCTACACACAGTTCTTAACCCTTAAACTAGCTATATACTCTGACCAGCACAACAAGGAATATAAATCTTTCCATCCTCCATCATTCTATCAGAACTGA
>NW_015403996.1:20748-22211 GCF_001527695.2 Protobothrops mucrosquamatus
TGCCTGGCTGAGGAATTCTGGGAGTTGAAGCCCACAAGTCACAAAAGGGCCAAGTTTGAAGACCCCTATGCCTTGATTTCATGAAAGAAGAAGAAGGCATATGCAGCTGATAAGAAATAAGTGACAAATATCAAGAGTCCTGGATTAAATAGACCTCTTTTAAAAACACATTTTTGCAGAGAAGGAGAATATTATTGGCATGTTAAAGTGACTTTTTCATAATTAAGGCTATTTTTTACCACATCGATAAATTAGGCTAAGATAAATTGTTTAGAGATTTAATTTTTTTGGGTCTTCCTTTAACGAAATGCCTTGATGTCATCTTTTAGAGGTAGCCCTCAACTTACGACCGTAACGCTCATTATGATTGTAAGTTGTGACAATCATAAACTGGGTCATCACGTGACTGGATCTGATTTTATGAGGCAGTCGTTAAGTGAACACTATGATTGTTAAATGAACCCATTGTTCGTTGTGGGGCATTTTTGCCCCAAACTGAAAGTTAACATCAGTTTTCAGCAACGTTGTCATAAATCACAGTCGCAGGACCACAGGACTCTGCAAATAGCCATAAAGGCGGCCAGTTGTGGAGTGCCTGAAATAAGGTCATGTGAACACAATGGGGGCATGACCATCAGAATTTCAAAACCAGATTGTAAACCTCTTTGGGGGGGGTATTGTAATTTCCATTGTCACTAAGCAATAGATTGTAAGTCAAGGACTACTGTACTGTATACTTCTGAATATTCTTCACTTTATCTATTGCACTGCTTGCTTTCCTGAATCATAAGAAATAAAAGCAGAAGTAGCCAACCAACTGATTTTCATGTATGTTATTCTTGTATGTTTCTCTCATTGTTTATCAAAATATTTTGGATATGTCAGGTTAGCTTTTTAAAAAAATTAAATTTCAATGTCTCCCCATCTCAAAATTGAAACGGCTCTGGCAGACTCACAAAATGATAAAAAGATAATATAAAACAATTAAAATTAACAAGATTGAAATAGAAACTAACCATTAAATAGAAACTAACACAGAATTAAAGACCAAGAGGATGGTTTCTCACCCTGACAATGGTAATTTTAATCAGTAAAGATGCAGGAAGAGAGGATTATTAATTTTCTATTATTTATTTAAAAAGTATAATTTTAATGTATGGCTTCTACCTCCTTAGAAATCCTGTGCACTATGGATCTCTGAAGGAACTACAGCTGCAATTAAAGCCAATAAATGTAACATATTAGTCAGTTTTACTCTTCAATAAATTTATTTAGCATTTTGCTACATGTTTCCTGGATCAGAGAGCATTGATTTTATCTCTTTCTTGCTCTCTCACACACCTGCGCACAACACTTAAGTTCTGGCTTTCCATATGCTAAAGATTGAACTATGATTCCTTCCTTCCTTCCTTCCTTCCTTCCTTCCTTCCTTCCTTCCTTCCTTCCTTCCTTCCTTCCTTCCT
>NW_015403997.1:0-3059 GCF_001527695.2 Protobothrops mucrosquamatus
CTTTCCGCCGCGCCCTCAAGACATGGCTTTTCCAGCAAGCGGGCCTGACCTAGGGAGGATTTTAGGTAGGGATAATTTTAAAAGTATTTTAATCGAAAACACAGCTGGGAATATTTGGTTTTAATTCGGCTTTTATCAGGGTTTATTCTTTTGTATTTTTGTATTGTGTATTTTTTGTATTTTGGGTATTATTTGTTTTAATATGCTGTGAACCGCCCTGAGTCCTATGGGAGAAGGGCGGTATACAAATTAAAATAATAAATAAATAAATAAATAAATATGCTTGCAACAAAGTTAAAAAAAGCTCAAGACGTGATGATCTGAATGGGAGAATGTTATTACAAATAAAAAATCCTATTTAAAAAAAAAAAGCAAATGCAATTACTATCTTCTACAGTATTTCCCCCCAAGGGTTTGTAGTTTGACAGGAAATCCAACTTCTTTTTAATATAATAGTTCATACATCAAATAAGCTGGGCATATAAATGATGATGTTCTGTGCTAGAAACACTCTCACCAAAAGAATGCAGAGAAGAGCAACAAAGACGATCAGGGGACTGGAGGCTAAAATATATAAGGAACGGTTGCTGGAATTGGGTATGTCTAGTTTAATGAAAAGAATGACTAGGGGTGACAGGATAGCAGTGTTCCAGTATCTCAGGGGCTGCCACAAAGAAGAGGGAGTCAAGCTATTCTGCAAAGCACCTGAAGGAAAGACAAGTAGCAATGGATGGAAACTAATCAAGGAGAGAACCAACCTAGAACTAAGAAGAAATTTCCTGACAATGAGAACAATTAATCAGTGAAACAACCTGCCTCCAGAAGTTGTGAATGCTCCAACACTGGAAGTTTTAAACAAGAAATTGGATAATCATTTGTAGGGTTTCCTGCCTGAGCAGGGGGGCTGGACTAGAAGACCTCCAAGGTCTATTCCAATTCCATTCCATTCTATTCTAAATCTCCAGGGGTCAATAGCCTGTGAGTGGTAGGGAATAACCTAAAATTAAGTCCACAATTCAAATCTCCACTCAGCTATGAAGATTGCAGGACCCCAGGCTAGTCTATTCCGCTAGATGGGGGGGGGGGGGATTGGCAGGAAGACAACAGAAGAAAACACAATATTTATGATGATATTGTAAACTATAAAGAAGCTCATAGAATCTAATTCCAGCGATTCTCATTAGAGGCAAACTATTCTATACGTTGTTGACACTTCCTGCATCCTGTCAGTCAAAATATATACTATGCCCTGGAGTATGGAACTTATAATTCAGCACCCTGTAGAACAGGGCTTTTCAACCTTTTCATCCATTGTACTGCTTTTAGGATATGGCAACATCCGAGTACCACCAATCGCCTAGCAAGGTGTCAAAAACTTGATGACCCAAAAAAAAAAAGTGATAAAGTACAGGTAGTCCTCGACTTACAACAGTTTGCTTAGTGACTGTTCAAAGTTACAATGACACTGAAAAAAGTGCCCCCCAAGCCACAGCCAAGTAAGACACCTGCCTGGGGCGCTCTTCCTCCTGTCCCGAGGTTTTCATTGTTGTGAGCATTTCTGTTGAGGACTGGCAGCGGGGGTGGGGTGGGGGGGGTATTTGGTTTTTATTCCCCCCGTCTGCTGGGTGGTTGCAGTAGGTTTTGGTCACTTCACATGACCCTGGGGCACTGTGACCATCATAAATATGAATCAGTTGCCAAGCATCTGAATGTAAATCACAAGACCCTGGAGATGCTGCAACATTCCAGCTGATCAGCGCTTCTTCTGGGCTCAGCAGAAGCGCCAGGATCAGCGCCGAGGTCCAGCTGGATCCTGGGGCTGATCCTGATGCTTCCACTGAGCCCTGACAGCCCTGCAGCTCCAGCCATCTCTCGCTCAGGCTTGTGCGGTGCTGCCACTGGTTCAGTTCATTCCCCTCCCCCGCTACCACTTTTCTAGGATGGTCACGTACCACCTGCCAGGTGCCAATGTACAACAGGTGGTACCCGTACCACTGGTCGAAAAGCCCTGCTGTAGAACACCACAATTCCCAGCAGCCCCAGCCATACAGCAACCTCAGACTCTTTGCTCCCTCTTAAGCAAACTCTGTTGGCCAAATAGAATTGTCCACTTGGTTTGAATTTGTCCAAACTTGAGTTACCTCAGCAAGTTTCATACCTGGGCCATGGAAGAGATCTGCTTCTTACTCTGCTCTCCCGGGCAGCCAAAATTTAGGAAGGGTCTGGTGGCATCTTTTAAAACTAACCCTTTTATTTAAGGCATAGGTTTTCCTGAACTACAGGTGCATTTGATGCCTTGCTTCACAGAATTAGTTTCAAAAGATCCCAGCAGACCTTTTTTCATATTTGAACAGGAAGCAAAATTGGAATGACTGCATGCAAACAAATACAAACCAGCATTTCTACGGACAAGCAAAGACTGAATGACAGAATCACGCCAGGATAGTTTCACTTTATTCATGCAAGTTTTATTTCTGGGTGCAAAACAAGGGTTGGGATCAATCAAATCTGACTGATTTAATTCTAACATCACCAATAATAGAGAAGTATTCCATTGTATCCAGTTTCAACCTATTTGGGAACTTCATTTCCTCGCCCTTGAGCATTTTCACAGTGACTTCTTTGGCATCAAAGCAGACAAAGAGCTGGAAGAAATCAAAAAGGAAATCTCTTCAGATGGTTTATTATACTGTTAGCTGCTATAAGATTCACGAGAGAGCGTGTAGAGAGTTTAGTGTAGAGCAGTGGTTCTCAACCTGTGGGTCGGGACCCCATTTGGGGTTGATCGACCATTTCACGGGGGTCGCCAAGCAAGGCTGTCCGCCATTTTTTTTGTCCGCCATTTTTTTTTGTCCGCCATTTTTCCCCCCTTTTCCGGCGGGTGCCTTACCTCCCTTGGGCTGGGCCAGCTGGTGGTCGGCCTGCTCCGTCTCTGCCGCTTGCCAGCTACGCCTCGGCCGGCGCAGGGGGCGGAACCACGCATGCGCAGTGCTCCCGGGCAGGGAAAGTCCTCGACTTACGACCGGTTGGGTAGTCCTCGACTTACGACCGGTTTAGTC
>NW_015403998.1:0-3059 GCF_001527695.2 Protobothrops mucrosquamatus
CCGGGAGCGCTGCGCATGCGTGGTTCCGCCCCCTGCGCCGGCCGAGGCGTAGCTGGCAAGCGGCAGAGACGGAGCAGGCCGACCACCAGCTGGCCCAGCCCAAGGGAGGTAAGGCACCCGCCGGAAAAGGGGGAAAAAATGGCGGACAAAAAAAATGGCGGACAAAAAAAATGGCGGACAGCCTTGCTTGGCGACCCCCATGAAATGGTCAATCGACCTCAAATGGGGTCCCGACCCACAGGTTGAGAACCACTGCTTTATTGGAAGACTGTTGATTCTAAAATTAGCCTGACTGTTTGGTTAGTGTGATGGCTCAGCGGGTAAAAACTGGAAAGCTGGCAGCTAAGGTTTGAGATCCGAGTGCCATGCAGTGGGGTGAGCTGACCACCTAGCAGTTCAAAAGCATGCAAAGGTGAGTAGATAAATAAGTACCCCTTTGGTGGGAAGGTAACAGCGTTCTGTGCACCTCAGCATATAGCTGTGTCAGAAATGTCTTCAGACAACGCTGGCCCCCTCAGCTATGAGCATCGCTCCTTAAAGTCAGACCTGACTGGACAGGAGAAACCTTTATTTTGTTAGCAAAACCCTTGATGCAAGCATTATAAAATATTTATTTATACTATATTGTACTATATGTGCAGACACAAATACATACCCAGAAATGTGAAATAAAGCTATGTAACCCGCGTTTTAATCTTGTAAGAGAGTATCTTTGTGTCTCTTGGAAATTGGCAATGAGAGTCAGAGGTAAAAGGTGGAATAAAACTTCACAACTCCAGATAATAACTTTACGCTCAAGGTCATTTAGACTTGGTTAGCCTGCGGTTCCTTATACAACTGGCAGACGTAACTTTGCGTGCGTGTATGTGTGCCCTACGTGCTTTCTTTTATCATATAAATATATCAAACAGAGAGAAATCCAAATTGAGCGGCTGAGGGCAAATTACTCTGCTTTTAGGGTGGAAATGACTTTTGGCTGCATTATAAAGTTGCAACTGCAAATTTAGCCGCTTTTTGTGGGTAAGCAGATTTAATTTGCAAATCAATCCTTTAGTTACAGCCCTACCACGAAATGACCAGCTATTGATATTCAAGGAGTGTTTTACATTCTGAGCATGGCTGCATTTTATTTGTGAGCAAAATAATGTTTGCCAAGTCTCTGGTTGCATTCTGCTGGGTAAAGGGAGGCTAGGTTTCTTAAATTAAAAAGAAAAAAAAAGGGGAAAAAAATCAGCCACCGTAAAGTTTCCTTGTAGATATTTCGCTACTCTGTAAACCCAAGCGGAGACAGGTAGTGATAAAATATGAGCCTGTGGTGTTCAGCAGTTAACTAGTTTGCAGGCATTAAGCAGCCCCTTTGATTTCATCTGTTCTGATTCATCAGACAGACACTCACAACCGAAGGGATTTTCATTAGGCATTTTTTCCCCTCACTGCAATATCTACTCAATGAAGTGAAAAAGCAGATCGGTAATTTACCAGTAAGTAAATTGGTACCTAGGAATTACTTATTATAGGAAGGAGTCCAAGTGGAAGAGGGAGGGAGAAAGACACAGCCACAATCTTGTGTCACCTAAAGTCTCCTGCTCAGGAAGAATTCCATGTCATCAGGGGTCTGCATTGCCCCTGAATAATAACAGCCTTGTACCAATTGGTAAAATCTATGTGATCCCTCTGTCCTTGCTTGTAGAAAGGCTCCTTAACCTAAAATAGCTACTTATCTGTAAAAAAAAAAAAAAGGACCACCTTACAAAGGGTAAATGTAGGAACAAGAATGGGCAACCAACTAATATATGTTCAGGACATCTAAGATCGAGTATCTCCTAAGTTCTAACTGGTTTTCCCAGTTGCAATGTATGGCTGTGAAAGTTGGACCATAAGAAAGGCTGAGCGCCAAAGAATGGAGGCCTTTGAACTATGGTGCTGGAGAAGACTCCTGTGAGTCCCCTGGACTGCAAGGCGATCAAACCGGTCAGTCCTAGAGGAGATCAACCCTGACTGCTCTTTAGAAGGCCAGATCCTGAAGTTGAAACTCAAGTCCTTTGGCCACCTAATGAGAAGGAAGGACTCCCTGGAGAAGAGCCTGATGCTGGGAAAGATGGAGGGCAATAGAAGAAGGGGACAACTGAGAATGAGGTGGCTGGATGGAATCACTGAAGCAGTAAGCGTGAGCTTAAATGGACTCCAGAAGATGCTAGAGGACAGGAAGACCTGGAGGAACGTTGTCCATGGGGTCACGATGGGTCGGACACGACTTCGCAACTAACAACAACAACAAAGTTTTAATATGTGTTTACCTGCTCATTTTTTAATGTGCAGGATGGAAGAAATAATGTTAAGTTTATAATAAATTAGAACATCAGAAGAGGATCATTTCAAATGCCCAGATTCAACCTAGGCAGTAACTAAGCTACAAACATCTCAAAAGCTCCTAGACTAGAGGTACAAGACTGGTTTCCTTACTGCCATCTAATGGCCATTTGGATTTTTGCAGGCCAGATCAGGTTACCTTAATTATTACCCTTCTCCACCAAAAGGGAGCTTCTCCTGGTTCAGCGATAGCCCATTTTGAGGAGACAGTTCCTAAATAACTGGAACTGAGCTGCTGAATTAACATGTATATATGTTAGTCCTCGACTTACAAATATTCATTTAGCGACCGTTTAATACTGGAAAAAAGTGACGACCATCATTTATGACCATCACAACATCCCCATGGTCACGTGACTTGGATGCTTGGCAACCATTTGATGACCATTTGTTGGCCGTGATCAGGGGGGCGTTCTATCAGGTTCGCCTGATTCACCAGTTGCGACCTTTTCTGGACCGGGACGCCTTGCGCACAGTCACTCATGCTCTTGTCACCTCCCGCCTGGACTATTGTAATGCTCTCTACATGGGGCTCCCTTTGAGGAGCACCCGGAGGCTTCAACTGGTCCAGAATGCGGCCGCGCGGGCGGTGTTGGGAGGGACTCGTCGCTCCCATGTAACACCGCTGTTGCGCGAGCTGCACTGGTTGCCAGTGGCCTTCCGGGTGCGCTTTAAGGTGTTAGTTACCA
>NW_015403999.1:0-3059 GCF_001527695.2 Protobothrops mucrosquamatus
AGAAGAAGAAGAAGAAGAAGAAGAAGAAGAAGAAGAAGAAGAAGAAGAAGAAGAAGAAGAAGAAGAAGAAGAAGAAGAAGAAGAAGAAGAAGAAGAAGAAGAAGAAGAAGAAGAAGAAGAAGAAGAAGAAGAAGAAGAAGAAGAAGAAGAAGAAGAAGAAGAAGAAGAAGAAGAAGAAGAAGAAGAAGAAGAAGATACACAACACAATAATGTACTTATTTTGGGAACTTCAATTTTATCAGATGGGAAAGGATGTTTGTTTGCCTTCTGTGTTTATGTGTGTATTTTTGATTGATGTTTACTAAGATACAATGACAGGTTTGTTGACTGCCAAGGAAAAGGTGAATTTATCTGATTATGTCTGTTATGTTTTAATTATTAATTATTGGGCCTGTGTGTAGAACAATATCATCTTGTGTTTGGATTCTGCAATGTGCTCTACATGGGGCTAAGCTTGAAGAGTAATCAGAAAGTACAACTGGCGTAGGGATCCAGGCAGTTCTAGGCTTCCAGGTCCCATTCAAGGTGTTGATGACCATTTTTAAAGCCTTTTGTGGCATGGGTCTAGGCTACCTGAGCAATTGTCTCACCCAATGGGATTGGCACACCCCACTCATTCTGGCAGAAGGGGCATGCTATGAACCCTGTTGGGCGAGGAATTTCAGCTGACAGAGTCCAGGAGAAGAAACTTTTCTGCCCTGGCTTTTCTGCCCTTTGGAACATCCTGCCCCTCAAGCTGAGATCCATTCCCACGCTCTTAGCCTTCCCAAAGGGCCTGAAAACCGGGCTCTGCCAACTGCCTTAGCACCCTGGTGGGGATGTCCAACTCCACAGGTAGTAAATAGATTACGAGAAGATCCCAGCTCCACCTTTTTATGAATTGATGCCTTTCTCAATTAGTTTATTGCTAACTTTTAATGTTTTATTTTTAATATTCTAATTTTTCTATATTGTGCTTTTATAATGTTGTATGCTGCCCAGAATTGCTTGATAGTGAGGTGGGTGGCATATAAATTTAATAATAATAATAATAATAATAATAATAATAATAATAATAATAATAATAATAATAATAATAATAATAGTAGTAGTAGTAGTAGTAGTAGTAGTAGTAGTAGTAGTAGTAGTAGTAGTAGTGATAATAGTAATAGATGCCTTGGATGCAATACCAAAAAACTGGAGCACCACTTGAACATGGTCAGCATTGACAAAATCACCATCAATCAATTGCAAAACACAGCTTTACAGGGAATAGCTTATATTCTCCAACAATACCTTTATCACCATCAAACAAGAACATCTGCCTATCTCAGGTCCTTGAGTAGGACTTGGTAGGTGGATAATTCAAAGTCCCATGTAAACATCTGGCTAAATGTGCAACAAATAAATAATAATATACTGTGAATAAAATAGAGTTTTGACTCAAACTTGCAATATTCTGGTAGGCAGAAAAGGAAGACTGGAAAAAAAATAGCAAGATTTTTCTCCCATCTTTCTCCAGTATACATCAAAAGACATGCTTTTCTCTGTTGAAAGAAAATTGTATCCCAGCTAATTGAAATACAATATATCTCATTATTATAGACTCTCGACTAAACATAATTATCCAGGTTCCCAGCTTCTACATGGACCTGAATATGAATTAAAGTGGTTGTAATTGTATACTTCTCTTTCTTCCTCATCTGCTATTTTAAATATCTCATTTGCTATTTTAAATATTTTGAAAAATTCATGCAATTTGTAAATTCTTCTCAACTAATAAACCATAGTAAATTGATATCCATTCATACTGGCAAAGCTTGACAGTGAAGGAGTTATCTCTTTCTGACATTTAAAAGATGTATAATCAATTGGGAAAACCTTATTAGACAATTCTAATTCACCATCAAAATGCCCAGGAGTTTGAACCCAAGTTTTCAAGAACTAAGCACTCAAATATTTCAGTTTAGATAGTCAATTTGTCAGTTTGGCTTTCACCCACAATTTTTTTAAAGCTCCAGTTCTTTTCCATCTCATTCATGAACAAATTAGCATTGCTGGAAGCTCACAAACTTCTTTTCTTAGAGAGATCTAAATCTCTGGTTCTCTGCATTTGCTTTTTTATGTAGCCCTCTTCTTTCTTAAGGGCTCAGCTAATGCAAGAGAGGCAGCCGGGTGCCCTCCGAAAGTTTCAGAGTTCAGTTCCCATCAGCTTCACCCAGCATATGGACAACGGTAAAGGATTATTGGAGATGCAGTCAAAATCATCTGCAGTGTATCAGTTTGCCTTCCCTTCATCTAATAATTCTCCCATCCAGTTATTTGACATCTGGAGGGTTTGTCGTACTCTAGCACTTGCAACATCAAACTGCTTTCCTTGCTGGGTGGCCAGGTGTCTTATTTACAAAACAGAGTCTTGTTTTAAGGGTAAGTGTTGTCTGCTTCAAGTTTGATCAACATTTCCTTGGTAATGGTTTGATCAGGCTCACAATTCACATAATCAGTTTCCCTCCAGTATGGTAGTATTGCATTTCTATTTAAACTACAGGTATAGTATTCTGAAATTGGCCATGTAAATTAGAATGTGTAAATGTTATGTGAATCTGTATATTTTATTTGAATTTGCTTTATATGTGAGGATTGTGGAAAACATATGATTTAGTTCCAAAATGATTCTTCGGGGTAAATGGGAGCACTCATCCACCTTCTGCAGCTCTTTGAAGTAACTCCACAAAGCTAAGGGGGGAAAATGTGTCTGCTTTAAAGCCTGTTAGAAGCGGGTATTTCACATACAGGTGGTCCTCAACTAATGACTGGTCATTTAGCGACTGTTCAAAGTTATGACTGACCAGATAAAGAGAACTTATGGATGCAATAGTCTAATGGTCAGGCCCTCTCCAAAGTCAAGTGACTGAACTTCAGGCACTCGGCAACACGGCTGCTTTTATAGCTGTTTGCAGCGTCTCAGTCAGGTGCCCATGTTTTATATTAGTTTCACTGAAAACCAGTATTTACTTCCAGTTTTTGGCAAAACCCTACCCATAGTGGACCATTGGTTCACTTAAAAACCATGGCGTTTG
>NW_015404000.1:0-3058 GCF_001527695.2 Protobothrops mucrosquamatus
ATCTATCTATCTATCTATCTATCTATCTATCTATCTATCTATCTATCTATCTATCTATCTATCTATCATCTATCTGTCCAACCAAGCAACCAATAAACCATTATATAACTCACTTCTTTAAAGTGGAATATTTCATGATCTGGCCTTTTTATGTATTTATAATAGTTTTTCTATGTTGAATTCCCAAGACAACTTTCATGCTGGTCATGACCAAAATATTAGCATTCCTCTTAAATGGCATTCTTGCTCAGACCAATCCTTAGCTGAGACCAAATTTTTCCAACATGATGCCCTCCAGATTGGTTGGGCTATATTTCTCCAAATCCTTCGCCAACAAGAGAGTTTAAATTTTAGAGAGCATCAGTTTGGAGAAGGCTTCCCTGAACAGTTAATTTCAGTTTGTCCCAATTCCTTATAAAACAAAACATTGAGTTCTACTTACCTAGTCGGTATTAAGCTGATTAAAAATTCTAGCAGACATCTGAAGGATTCCAGGTGAGAAATACTGCTTAAAATAAATCTTCCTTACACCCACACTATCCTTTATATGAAATAGCATTTGGAAAAAGGTCATAAATTGGTACTGGGCCCTTTTAAAATGAAAAAAGTAACAATCCTGTATTCCAAAATAACATAGTTATGGAACTATAAGTAGGAAATATATTGTTGGTATGATGCATAGCATGGGGGAAGCGGCCTTGTTTGGTTTGCTTGGATGCATTACTTTTGTTGAATCTTTTCAGCCTTTATACCTCTGGGCTGTTGGCCTAAGTTAAAGGAGAAAAACTCACTGAGTAATTTTGGGCCAGTCATTCATTCTCAGACCAACCTGCTCCAGAGGACTTTTGAAAGGAGAAAGGAGTGCTATGGACACAGTCTTGGGATGCTTAAGGAAAGATGATTGGAGGGGGGGGAATCTAACAAGTAAATAAACTTCAAAACTATGGAGGCCACAAAAATAAAAAACGTAATTTAGATTATGGTGGTTTTTGACAGCCAATATACCAAAATTCTTCAGGCAAGTCTTCTATTTGCCATCAGAATGAATCAGGGAAAGAGTAGTCTATCAATCATTTTCACAATGTATTTCAGAGAAAGAGAGCAATGTATTGAGAAGGTTTGGACAGCACGAGTAGAAGTATACTGGTTCCTTTTTTTTTTAATGTAAAGTTTTATTAGTTTATAATAGACAATACAATGAAAATACAGAAGTAAATAGCGGAAAAGGTGAGGAAGGGAAAAGAGAGTAGAGAAGTGAGGTAAGGGAGAAAAAAGGAGGAAAAAAAGGCATTGACTTCTGACTTCTTTTGGTGCAGTAAAGTCGAGTGTCAACTTCAAACCTCAACTTTTTACTTTTACAAAATAATATAAACTAGCCATTTCGATAACATCAAGTCTATCTAATTAGTAAAATCCAATTAGTAAAATTTCATTTTTTCCCACCACAAAGACAAATCTAAAAGCGGTTTCTACGTGGCAGTAAAAGTGTTCGTATTCTTTTTTTTAATCTGTACAATCAGTTTAGCCATCTCTGCTAGCGTCATCAGTTTTTGTAACCATTCCTCCGTTGTGGGAACCGATGTACTGTAGTCTTCTATTTCTGAGCATAGAGTAGTTCCTGCTGCTGTCAACATATATAACATCAAAGTTCCATATTTTTTCCCCAGGTCTTTGTCCATTAGCCCCAAGAGAAAAGTCTCTGCTTTTCATTCTATATTCACTTTAAGAATTTTCTGTATTAACCTTTGAATCTTACTCCAATATTTTCTTGCTTTATCACACGTCCAGCATAAATGGTAAAAAGTCCCCTTTTTACCTAAGTGAAACTGACTCCTGAAGAAGTACGCAAGAAAAAGACCTGAGAAATTTCCATCTAAATTTAAAGAGAAAACATATGTTTTCCACAGCTAACAAACACAATATCAGACACTTTTTATTTTTTATTTTTTTTATTTTTTACACAGCAGTCTTATCTCTAAAAGCTAATATTTGGTGATAGGGTTTGGCTGTTCAGTAATAAAGGTCAAGCTTTTTTTTTTTGCTGGAAAAAACCATTAACCTTTTTTTTTCCTGAGAGAAAAGTGTTTAAAAAAGGAAAAATTAAGATGATGTTCTATTGGAAATGATAGAACAACTATTTTGAATGTGTTCAAGCCATGGGCTTATTTACTAATTTTGGAAAACAATTATTTACCTTTCCGGTCTCATTTCCAGGTGCTGTTTCTAGAAAGGATCTTCTGTTCCTCAACTTTCTTTGCAGCTAAAATCCCAGCAATATAGGTAGTCCTCATTTAGTGACCACGACTAGGAACCGCAACTTGGTTATTAAGAAAAGCTTAATGATTGCTAAATGAAACAGCAGCTCTTGTGCTTACAATTTTATATTGACTTTCTTTAACTGAGAGGGCTGGTTACAAAATTACTTTTTTCATCACCTTGTAACTGAAAACAGTCGCTATCTGAGGTAATCACTATGTAAGAACTACATATATGAATAGGTACAAAGGCTAGGAGACATTTTCTTTTCCACAGACTGTGCAATTCGTCTGTGCAAAAATTGCATATTGTCTTTAATATGAACATGAGCTGCATTGTTTAATCAAGTACTAGATTTATGTTCTATAACAGGAGAGATAATATGTAGACTGCATTGTTCTTATAGGTCATTGTAAAATGGAGGTTTTTTTATTGTATCAAGAAAGCTTTTTCTGGAGAGTGGCTGGTGTGTATGCAAGTTCTATTGTATACAACACCCTTTCAGCTTCCACCATCCCTACCTGAACCTGATGTAGTTTCTTATTAGCACATAATAATCCTAGACAAAACCAACTTCATATTGAGTGCAATGATCTGTCTCTTCAAGAGGATATGCAAATGTAATATTGTGAAACCTAGGTCCTACAAGTATTGAAATTTACAAATGAGAGTTTGAAAGATTAACATTACTTTTTCTCCTGTCATGTGCAACAGGACAAAGTATGTATACAAAACAGATGTGAAAACATAGATTTCACAATATCCAATTGTCAAGAAATTTGTTTATCCTATCTTTTCTAAC
>NW_015404000.1:11183-12586 GCF_001527695.2 Protobothrops mucrosquamatus
CCCTCACTTCTATACCGATCAGCTCTGCATCTAAGGAAATGGTAGAAACAACAAAACTCACGTTCTGTCATCTACTTCAGTAGGATATCCTGTAACCTTCAGTTGGGTGGAATTGGAAAGTAATGGGTGACAATTATTAAACCAAGGTAATTCAAATGGATTAATTTACAGAACTTTGGGATTCATGATTCCCAAAGGGATGAAATTTTGGAAAGTTGTAACTGCTTCAGCACCACCCCACTTTCTGACTACACTTGCCAGAACCCCATAGGATGGAAGGAAGATGGAATGCAGTACCCCCACCCTATTACTCATTTCTCTCTGGTCCCTGCATAGGCTGGCAGCAATGCCTGATGGACAAGCAGGATTGGCTACTTTAGAACAGATGTTCTGAAATCTCTTAATAGCCGTAGGTGATGGGTGAAAGATGGGGAAGTAACTCCAGGCCTGCTGATGAGGTAGGGCTGGCCAGGGATGCAGGTGGATGATGGATGAGCCCTCTTCCTCTCTGGAGGGAGGGGCTCTTAGGGATACTTTATATGTGGAGCTGGGATGCAGTTTTTCTCATGCTCCACAACTCCTTTTGTTCCCCATCCCTTCAGCAAAGAGACAGACAATTCCATGCGTCACCCGAGGAGGAGGAGGAGGAGTTATTTCCAAACTCCCTGACAGCTTCTCACAAACAATGGCAATGGAAAACCCAGAAGAAATCATTCCTGCTCCCACTGCTTTTATTTTTTATTTTTTGCCTGCCCATGATCATTCTGTTTCTTTGTTTAGGTAAGGAAATAGTTCTGAAAGGGTGATCCAACAGGTCACATGTTAGTTAGTCTGTTCTAAAGGTTAGCCAAGTGTTGACCTCAGGTTGATCAATCTTGTAGTCACCCATGTCCTCCTTTTCCCCTTATTTGAAGATAGGAAAAATGTTTGTTGTTGTTGTTAGTTGCGAAGTCATGTGTTGTGGCTCCGTCTTGTGAGCCCCTCTTATCAGAGGAAGAAGGCTCCGAACATGAAGGAGAGGAGATGGCTAGGCCTCCCTCTCCAGGACCCTCCTCTTTGGCAATGCCTCAGGTGTCTTCCGACGGAGAAGAGATTGACCAGGAGCCAGGTGGTTCTGAGATTGGCCAGGAGCCAGGTGTGTCTCAGATTGGCCAGGAGCCAGGTGTGTCAGATAATGAGGAAGAAAAGTTGTGGCTGGATCCATGCCAGCGTAGGAGCGATAAGCGTGCGCAGCAGAAAAAGAGACGTGCCAGAGATTAAGCTGAGTCACTGGACCACACCCCACAGGCTATAAAAGGGTGGTGGTGGCCATTTGGACCTCTGTGACGGACAAAAGCTGAATCTCTGGCAAAGTAGTGTGCTGTGGTTTCAAAACTGTGTGTATTGTTTTTGTTTCTGTGTGT
>NW_015404001.1:0-3058 GCF_001527695.2 Protobothrops mucrosquamatus
TATTTTGCAACCAAAGGTATGCCTGTTTTGGTTATTTAGTGAATTTTACAAGTTTGCCTTCTTTCTTAATGTACAAAAGAATAAACAAAGCATTTTTGGAAATGAATGTCTACACACAATTTTCTGCTAAGGATTGCTCAGTCAAATTACCAATGCAGAAACAAACCTGCCTATTGCAAATCTTCAAATGTTGCCTTGGCAAAGTATTTGCTTGAAGCTGCTTCACAATCATATTATTATGATTGGTCACACAATCAGCCATAGGTTTAGACTAAACCTGACATTTTAATCCACCTATCAGATCCTGGGATAGGCAGATATTGTTTGATGGTGTTAAAAGTATTGTTGCAGGATATAAAGTGTTCCAAGTAAAGCTGCTCTTTTCAATTGATTGGTGATGTTCAAGTTGATGCTCCAGATGTTTTGGGACTGCACTCAAGGTACCTATTACTATTGGTACTACCGTTGCTTTTTTTTTTTTGCCATAATCATTCTATTCACAGGTCTTTGTGATCTTTTTGTGATCTTGTATTTTCTGTATTTTATGTATCCAGTTCTTTCTCTTCTATTCCATTTTCTCCAGGTACTGCCGCATCCACTATCCAGATGTTTTTGTCTTTCTTATTGGTAATTGTTAGGTCTGAGAGGTTATATGGCAATTGCTCCAGAGCACTTTGGCATCTTTATTTTTTATTCCTTTCTCATTTCTGTGGTCCTACCAATTGTTGCTTGCAGGCAAATGGTATTTCTTACAGATCTTCCAATGCACCATTGTTGCTACTTCGTCATGCCATTATTAGTAGTTTAGTCTGTGCAATCTCCTTGCAGCAGCTAACTAAATGATCCACTATCTCTTCAGCTTCTTTGCAGAGGAGGCATTTGCTCTCTGTTGCTGTCTTCCCAATTCTGGTTTTGTATGCTTTTCTTCTTAACGCTTGGTCTTGTGCAGCAAGAATTAGCTCCTTTCTTTAACTTTCCTGCTCTTAGCTCTTGCCATGTCTTCTTATAATCTGCTTTGCCTGTTAGTTTTTTTAAATGCACTGCCCATGTAATGTTTTAGAGTAGAATAGAGCTGGAAGGGACCTTGGAGGCCTTCTAGTCCAGCCCCTTGCTCACGCTATACCATCTCAGACAAGTGACTGTGTAGCCTCTTCTTAAAAATCTCAAGGGATGGAGCACCCACAATTTATGGAGGCAAGCTGTTTCACTGGTTAATTGTCCTCACTGTCAGGAAGTTTCTCCTTAATTCCAGGTTGCTTCTCTCTTTGGTCAGTTTCCAACTATTGTTTCTTGTCCTACTCTCTGGTGCTTTGGAGAATAATTTAATCCTCTCTTCTTTGTGGCAGCCCCTCAAATACTGGAATACTGCTGTCATATCATCCGTATTTCTTCTTTTCTTTAGACTAGCCAAACCCAAGTCCCACAGCCATTCTTCGTATGTTTTAGTCTTCAGGCCTTTTATTTTGCCATGTCTCTTTTCTTCATTTGGTCTTTCCTGTAGGCCAGTTTGGTTTCTCTACTAGTCATTAAACCTTCCTGGTATACTAGTTTCAGTGCATATTCTTCACTGTCCTTCAGATATTTTTCTAATATCTTTTTTCTTCCCTTTTTTTGCCTTCAACTGTTTGATAGTCTTGCAACATTTCATACCCATCTACCCATGCCTGCTTTTGCTAATCTTGAGGTGTATCCTGAGACTACAACTGCTTGGTTCTTATTGAATGAAATACCTTTCCTGATCTTCCTCAACCATTATTTTTTTCCTTAGAAACCTTTGGGCATTACTGATTTTCTCCAGAGCAAAGTGAATCCTTGAAACAAAATGTCCGGAAAGATGAGGGATCAGTTACTATAATCACAACATAAAATGACATTCCATTCCTAATATGATGCTTAATTAGTCAGTGAAATTACCAATGCAGAAAAATCAAAGAAAGATGGGCTGTCCAATTTTCTTTGTGCACTGTCTTTGGTAAGGCATTTCAGCCACTCAAGAATAGTACAGAAAATACCACAGCTTTTATGCCTACTTCCATGGTCATCAAACAATCAGGGACTTTAAAGCAAAGTTTCTCAGTATTAAAAAAATAAATAGAGTAATATAAATGGAAACAATTCTTAAAGTACACATCTCCCAGGTCTTTAAGTGCTTCAGAACCAGCACTTTAATGGAGCCTTAAAAGAAGTTGATAACAAGCAAAGAAGGCATAGTAACTATCTTCTATCTTGTAACTTGCCTATTAATATCCAAAATGTAACATTGTGCACCAAAAGCAGTTTCTGAATTAAATCAGAGATGATAAGATTTTGCCAAGTAGTGGATTATCATTTAAAGTCAAAGGGGAAATGATATGTTAGATTCAAAATAGTGTCCTAGTACTCAACCAGAAAGTGCAATTCCCACTTTAAAGTTTTAAAGTATCCTGTATCAATGGTAAATTTTCACACTCATTTGTCTTAGCAACTTTGGTGAATTTTTTTTTATAATAAACTGAACCTTCTGAACATATAGCTCCTCCTCTTCTCAGCCTTTTTTCACCCATCTTAGTGAGAGAAAAATGACAATAATGGAAATAAAGAATTAAATATTAAATATTATTGATGTCTATGGAAATTCTCAGTCATTCAGGTCATGGTTGTCCCAAAGATGCTTTTTCATAAGGCAACTGGACTTTCTTTGTTTTTCCTGGAAGATGTTTTGGTTCTCATCCAAGAAGCTTCTTCAGTTCTGACTGAATGGATTCACCATTCAGTCAAAATTGAAGAGGTTTCTTGGATGAGAAGCAAAGGGTCATTAAGAAAAAACAAAGTCCAGTTGCCTTATGAAAAAGCACCTTTGGGACAATCAAATATTCTTAGTTTTGTCCAATGGCCACTTGAAATGGTCACTTTGAGAATAGGTTCACATCACAACAGTATACACATTATTGTATATATGCACAAAAAAAGACCAAAGACTACCCATATATAACCATTACCAATTTTATTTACATCAATATGATACAATTCTATGTGTACTAGTTATCCAGGAGTGAGTGCCATTAAATCCAAGAATGCT
>NW_015404002.1:0-3056 GCF_001527695.2 Protobothrops mucrosquamatus
GGAGGGAGAAGAAAGAAAGAGAGGGGGAGGGAGAGGGAGAGGAAAGAGAGAAAGAAAGGGGGAGGGAGAGGAAAGAAAGGGTGGGGGAGGAAAGAGGAAGAAAGAGGGAGGAAAGGGGGAGGGAGAGGAAAGAGAAAGAGGGGAGAAAGAGAAAGAGAGAAAGAAAGGGAGGGGGGAGGGAGAGGAAAGAAAGAAAGAAAGAGGGAGGAAAGAGACAGAAAGAGGGAGGAAAGGGAGAGGGAGAGAAAAGAGAGAGAGGGAGATGAAAGAAAGGGAGAGGGAGAGGGAGAGATCAGAAGCCAAGAAGCTCAGGTTTTCTGTATACAATTGGGCTGAAAGATGGGGTCCATGGTGAGAAGGGAACCAGCCTTGGTTACTTACCTGTACCAAACACCTTGAAGGTTTTACAGGTTATTTATTTCTTCATGAGAGTATCTTCTCCCTGTCCAGATCTAGAAATGGATTATTTAGACTAGAGAGGAAGAAAAATGAGATCCCTTCTTGCTTGGCAAAACCTGCAGTTGGGACTAATTCTAGCATTAAAAATGGGTTTAGGGACCCTGGTCTTTGAAAATGCTGGTTTTGCCTTTGTCCTTAAAGGCAAAAGCAGAAGAAAAAAAAAAAGAGAGAGATCTATTTAACTTTGAAACTAGGGACAGACGTCTGTAAGTCTGCTAATGTCACGTAATTGGCTATAATCATTATATTGATGCAAGACTTTAATCAATGGGAAACAGGAATCTGTCTCTGCGGTATTTGGGTAATCAATGTAAATTCTGGGGCATGTTTAAAGGCTACCTTTAACCCCACTAAACTCGCTGACTTTTCTTTACTGTCTATATCCAGAGTCTAATGTTTCCAAGAGAAATATGGATTTATAAGAGCACATGCTCTGTCTGGGGAAATTCCTATCACACCAATTTTTCCTTGCAGAAATTTGTAATTTCTGTGGGTTTCAGTCTATGACCCTACATCAGGGGTCTTCAAACCTGGCCCTTTTATGACTTGTGGACTTCAACTCCCAGAATTCTGGGAATTGAAGTCCACAAGTCATAAAAGGACAAAGTTTGAAGACCCCTGCCCTACATAGAAATAGCCCTTTTTCACTTCGTAGGCTTTATTGTATAGAGACGAACAGGAAAAATTAAGGGTTTTTTTGGTTAATTACAATGTATTTTACAGACCAGGGTGGTTTTCTTTTTTCAGAAACTAGGTATGAAAAGGATTAAATTTAAATTGTGACCTGTTGAATTCATGGGGGGAAAAAATAGATGCCTTTTCTCCAGCGATTCTTCCTTATTGTTTTGTCTTCATGGGAAAAAAATGCTTTGACATTTAATCTGAGACTGAAAATGATGAAAATAAGATTATATCCATCATGTGATAGGCAGATGTTCGGGATAGGACTCTTAATTCAGTAACTAAGCATTCTGTTACGAGTAAGGCTATTTTTTTTTTAAAAAAAATAACTGACTTCTATAAGAATCCACATAACTTTTACAAATAAGATTTACAGGGCAGTATTAGTTTCTTATCTCTAGAATTTGGGGGTAGAAAATACTTTGTAGCTGAGTCTCCAGAGAAGGGATTAGTGCAGGGGTCTTCAAACTTGGCCCTTTTATGACTTGTGGACTTCAACTCCCAGAATTCCTCAGCCAGGCACACTGGCTGAGGAATTCTGGGAGTTGAAGTCCACAAGTCACAAAAGGGCCAAGTTTGAAGACCCCTGGATTAGTGTATGCAAATATGTTCTGAGTGTAAGTCTAGAACAGGAGGCTTCCAAGTCTGGAGTTTGGTCCAAAGCTTAAGTAAGCACAGAAAACAATCAAAGGATTGTTTTCAAGTCATTTTATTGTTATTTAAATTAAAGGCTTTACAGGTAGTCCTCGGCTTACAACAAGTTCATTTAGTGACCGTTCAAACTTGCAACAACCCTGGAAAAAGTGACCTTGACCGTTTTTTTACACTTAGGACCCTTGCAGCCTCCCCATGGTCACGTGATCAAAATTCAGACGCTGGGCAACTGGTTTGTATTTATGACGGCAGCGTCCTGGGCTCACGTGATCTCCTTTTTGTGACCTTTTGGGAAGCAAAGTCCCTGGGGAAGCCGGATTCACACATATCAAGGGTGTCATTGATTTAACAACGCAGCGATTCGCTCCGCAACTGTGGCGAGAAAGGTCGTAACTCGGGACGAAACCCACTTAGCAAATGTCTCACTTAGCGACATAAATTTTTGGTCCCATTGTGGTCGTAAATCGAGGACTTACCTGTGTTTTTAAGGGGAGGAGAGGCTTAATTAGGAAGTTCACTGGTGGCAACGGCAATTGAGACCCGAAATTTGTCACACTGCAAAGAGGTCGCAAAGCATCACCTGATTGCGTTACTTAGTGACAACAATCTGGACAGTCTCCATTGCCGTTAAGCGAGGACCTGACCCTTTCTTGTGATGTTCTGCCGGCTTCCAACCAAGTCAGTGGAGAAGCCAGCTGGAAGTTGCAGGTCCATAACGAGCGAGTGGCTCAGGGTTGTGTGTGCGCATGCTGCAACGTGGATGCAGGTGGGGGCATGGGTCGGTGCCAGGGGGGAGGGTGTTGTGGCACGGTGTGAATGTGGCTGGGCATGCAGGAGGAGGCTTCTCAAGAGACGAGCCTCCCCATTATTTTTGCTTTGTTTATCCTTGTTTATGGGATAAACCTGTATTTTCTTTTACTCTGATGACCACTTCCTGGTTGTCTTGTTCTGCTTGCTTAAAGTTGCCAAGGGTCTGAATTTTGATCACATGATCCTGGGGATGCTACAAAGGTGGTAAGTGTGAAAAATGGTCCTAAGTCACTTTTTTTCAGTGCCATTGTAACTTTTAATGGCCACTAAACGAACTGTTGTAAGTCAAGGACTACTAGTACTGGGGATGAGGATCAGAGAAGGGAGCATGAATTAATTGTCAAGCACATCATTTTAGGTTGCTTTAATGTCACTGTGTTCCCACATGCATGTTGCTCAGCTACCATCTAGTTCTGAAGCACAGGTACTTCTAGTTTGGGGACTATATTTTC
>NW_015404003.1:0-3056 GCF_001527695.2 Protobothrops mucrosquamatus
AACTTCAAACGGTCACTAAACGAATGCTTGTAATTCAAGGACTACCTGTAATTAATAAGATTTGTTCTCCTTCTTGATGGTTCACACACACACACCCCAGCATATCCGCCTTTGCCCATCTCATGAAACTATGGTTTGTTGGGAAACCCACAAGAAATGAGTTTAAACAAGAATCAGAAGAGCCACATTCTGTGGCAGCACCACATTCTGTGGCAGCTGTATTCTTGCTGAATTTTCAGCAACACTAGATGGAGCTTAGCTTCAGTTAAAATCTGATCCTAAAGGTCAGCCTTAAGTCTTCTAAAGCAGGGCTTTTCAACCAGTGGTACGGGTATCACCTGTGGTACATTGGCACCTGGTAGGTGGTACGCGACCATCCTAGAAAAGTAGTGGGGGAAGGGAATGAGCTGAACCGGTGGCAGCACCGCACAAGCCTGTGCGAGAGATGGCTGGAGCTGCAGGGCTGTCAGGGCTCAGTGGAAGCGCCAGGATCAGCGCCAGGCTCCAGTTGGAGCTCGGTGCTGATCCTGGTGCTTCTGCTGAGCCCTGAAGAAGCACCAATCAGCTGGAAAGCAGCACTGATCCTGGTACTTCTGCTGAGCCCAGAAGAAGCGCCGATCAGCTGGAATGTTGTAGCCTCTCCAGGGTCTTGTGATTTACATTCAGATGCTTGGCAACTGATTCATATTTAGGACGGTCACAGTGTCCCAGGATCATGTGAAGTGACCAAAACCTGCTGCAACCACCCAGCAGACGGGGGGAATAAAAACCAAACACCCCTCCACCCCACCCCCGCTGCCAATCCTCAACAGAAATGCTCACAACAATGAAAACCTCAGACAGGAGGAAGAGCGCCGCTGGGCGGGCAGGCAGGTGTCTTGCTCAGCTGTGGCTTGGGGAGCACTTTTTTCAGTGCCATTGTAACTTCGAACAGTCACTAAGCGAACTGTTGTAAGTCGAGGACTACCTATATTTTATCACTTTTTCCCTTTTTTTTGGTCATCAAGTTTTTGTCACCTTGCTAGGCGACTGGTGGTACTCGGATATTATCTTAAAAGTGGTACAATGGGTGAAAAGGTTGAAAAGCCCAGATGCAGATTAGCTTGACAGAGACAGCCCTTTCTGCCCCAACTGAGCAACCACAATTATGTTCCAATCAACACTGCCAAAACTCCCTCCCTCCACATTTAGCATTTTAACCCAAAAACCCTTCTCGATTTACTAACTGGTTGGGCTTGTTCCCTTTTCCATTCCCTTTCTCAAATGCATCACCGTATCTGTGTGATGGCTGGCTTGCAGTAAAGTTAGAAGAAGCAAGCCCGTCTTCGTGCTCAGCACTGTCATTTTTGCAGATTCAGATTCAAGTGGGACTTCCATGATAACGTCCTTCAGGAAATTCATCAGGGATCAACACTTTGTAGAGATAATGACAGAAAGTGGATCCTCCATAGTCAGGAGGAGTATAGCTCTAAATCTCAATTGCTTCCTTCGGAACCTACTGGAGGTTTCTCAGAAGGTCCCGTTAGATGTCCACCACCATCTTCCTTTTACTGCCGCTGCTCCCAAAATATTTCTCTTAATAGCCGATGAAAACACCATGAGGGAAGTCAGCTCCCCAGAGAAGGAAACATTAAAAGGGTTTTTAAAAGCAGAAGCCAACCCTGCCCCCAAGTCTCTCTGCCCCAAGCAGGAGCCAGCCCTATACAAATGCAGATGTAAAACCATGAAGAAAGTTGGAGTCAGAAACTCAAGAAGACAAAGACCTAAAAAAATCTGCATACCTCACCCAAACTCTTAAGAGTCATTAGCCCAGCCCCAGGGAAGCAGGATATGACTTTGGGGACATAATAGGATTAAACCACAGATACCAAGGTCCAGAAAAGCACACTTAGACTCAGTTCAAAGTTCATGCCACAGGAACAGGAAACTATTCCACACAAAAGGCTTTCAGAGGGTATAAAAACCTACTCCACATGTGCTCAGCCCTTGATTTCTCTCCTCCGTCCTGCCAGAACCATCTTTCAGTCTGGCTCTTCAATAAACTGCAACCATCTTCCCAAAGCAGTCGCCATGTTGTTTATTTATCCCCGGCTTGGATGAACCAGGATGAAGACTTACTTTTCTTTCAACAACCACAAATGCACCTCTGGATGTTCTCTTTCCTCTCTGCCAACTCAAACACGTCCAGTTTGGCTAAGTTCACCTAATAGGCTTAACCTGGTTTCTGAATCAGCCCACTAAAGGTAGTCCTCAACTTACGACCACAACTGAGCCCAAATTTTCTGTTGCTAAGTGAGACGTTTAAGTGAGTTTTGCCCCATTTGATGACCTTTCTTGCCACAGTTATTAAGTGAATCACTGCAGTTGACAAGTTAGTCACAAGTGAAATTGTGAAGTGACTCTGGCTTCCTCCATTGACTTTGCTTGTCAGAAGGTTGCAAAAGGGGATCGCATGACCTGGGGACACGGAAACTGTGTCATAAATATGAACCAGATGCCAAGCAACATCTGAATTTTGATCACACGATCATGGGGATGCTGCAAAGATCGTAACGGTGAAAAACGGTTATAAGTCTCTTGTTTCAGCGCCATCGTAACTTTGAACGGTCGCTAAATGAACTGTTGTAAGTCAAGGACTGCATGTCTTTGAATTCAATAAGACCCTCAACCTTATGCTGGCCAAATTGTCTAGCCTTGTCAAAAGAGCTTTCTAGAGCAGGCATGTCAAACTGCTGGCGGGCCGGATGCATCATACTGAAACCGCGGCCACCCCATTACGGCAATGGGGAAAAAGTTCCGATACGTCATGCGACGTCGCGGATTTGACATTTATTTATTTATTTATTTATTTATTTTATTTAATTTATATGCCGCCCTTCTCCCGACGGGACTCAGGGCGGCGCACAACATATTTAAAACAAAACATAAATACATTCCCCCCCCGATAAAACCGAATTAAATCAAATTTTAAAGTTGTGTCTCTGTCAAATTACTAAAAAAGAAATAAACCCCATATAAAATCCTCCCTAGGTCAGGTCCGCTTGCTGGAAAAGCCA
>NW_015404004.1:0-1957 GCF_001527695.2 Protobothrops mucrosquamatus
ATTGGCTACCTCTCTTAATGCCTGATGCTTCCTGTTGTGTCCTGGGACTGATGAGGCAGCTCAGCAGGCCCAGAAATGTTGCAAACGGTCCCGGGCATTCCAAAAGCTGCCCGGGACCAGACTGGGGGGCGCCGGCCTTGTGCGCAGGCGCAAGGCGCGAACAAAGGAGAATTATGATAGGCTGTTTGGGAAACTATAAAAGGCCTGCGAGCCTGTTGGTTATTGAGTGATGACTTGGAATAAATAAAGTAGAACTTGGTTGCAACTTGTTGTTTGTGTCGCTTTAATGCCACGAACCCCAATATATGAAAGTGGCGACGAGGATGGAATCGCTGCAAAGAAGAAGACAACTGAAGGACCTAGCCTCTAGAAAAAAGAGCTGGACGCTGGGAAGTCGGCGCCCAGATCTGCACTCACCTGCCAGTATGCAGACGCTGGAGGTGGGCTTGGCAAACGGGCCTTTTCCCATCCTGAATTGCAGCGAGGCTAACAGAAGCCAGAGATGTCAAAAATCGGCTGGCTGTCCGAATTTGATGTGTCTCACCCGGAGCGTTGGAACTCTTACATGGCCCGGGTGGAAAACTACCTGTGAGTTAACCAGGTTCGAGAAGATAGCTTGAAGGCAGCAACCTTGCTGTGCGTCTGCGGCCAGGACACTTTCGAAAATGTAGTAGCTCCTGTGCCGCTTGAGTCTGTAACACACACAGACTTGAAGAAGATGCTGAAGGATCATTTTCATCCGAAGCTATCTGTAATTGCATGGAGGCACACTTTTGAGCAGAGGGACCAGAAGCCTGGTGAGTCTGCTGCTGAATTCGTTGCTGCCTTGAGACAAGCAGCACGACTTAGTGAGTTCAAGGACCTGGAAGAACGCTTACGAGACCGTTTTATCTGTGGCTTTAGAAGCAGAGAGCTCTAACAAAAAATATTTGCGAAAGCTGAAGTCACTTTCCAAGATGTCTTGCGTGAGGTTGCAGCTGATGAGGCAGCAGGCGGTGCGGTGAAGGCCTTGCGACTCACCAAAAGCGCTACCGCAGTCATGTCCGTCCATCAAGAGGACGCTCGAGAAGATTCAGAAGCAGATCCTGAAGAGGAGGTGGACAGACTTCACCAGCCAGCAGAAAGAAGGCCGAAGGGGCATCCAGACAAGGCCTAGCATCTCCTCAGTGTCTCGGGTGCGGAGGACGTCACAAGCGAACTGACTGCAGATTCCGTTCCGCCATCTGCAGGGTATGTGGAAGGCCACCTTGCCTCCATCTGTTTGGGTCGCCAGAAGGTCCAATAGCGGGAAGAATTGCTTCAGAAAGGTACCAGGGTCCCCAGCCAACACAGGGTGGGTTTCTGCGCATCGCACAGGAGTATTCTGAGAACAGGGACACACAAGCCCCTTAAGAAAAAACTTCGCATTGATGTGAAGTTGCAAGGGGTTCCCTTATCAATGGAGTTGGACACAGGGTCCGCTCTATCAATCATTTCACTTGACACATTTAAAAGGATTTGTAGCAGTAGTGGCCTTTGAGTCAAACTCAGGCCATCGAATTTAATCCTCACTGACTTCCAGAATTCCAAAGTCAGTGTGAAGGGGGAGGCTATGCTCAAAGTGCAGCGTAAAGCTTTCGAAGGCTTCTTAGATGTAGTGGTAGTTGGGGGTGAACGCACAAGTCTTATTGGACTCGATTGGTTTGAGGCCCTTGGAATTCAAGTGACTGGGCTGCACAGCGTGCAAACGTTGGGCCTTGCAGAAGTTTGCAAGGAGTTTGCTGATGTGTTTAGCTCAGAGCTTGGCTCCTACAAGGGGCCTCCCATTGCATTACGTTTAGACCCAACTATCATGCCCATCAGGATCATCCCTTTTCCTTCCCCCTGATAATACATGCATAACATATAATATTGATTGGTTACCTGGATTGCAGCCCCTAAAGTTTTCTTGCTTGCTATGCAAAATAGCTAAATGTCA
>NW_015404004.1:10688-13744 GCF_001527695.2 Protobothrops mucrosquamatus
CAGAAGTGGTGAATGCTCCAACACTAGAAGTTTTTAAGAAGAGACTGGACAGCCGTTTGTCTGAAATGGTGTAGGGTTCCTGCCTGGGCAGGGGGTTGGACTCGATGACCTCCAAGGTCCCTTCCAACTTTATTATTATTATTATTATTATTATTATTATTATTATTATTATTATTATTATTATTATTATTATTATTATGAAGAAACTGGACAGCCATTTGTCCGAAATGGTATAGGGTTTCCTGCCTGAGCAGGAGGTTGGACTAGATGACCTCCGAGCTCCCTTCCAACTTTATCATTATTATTATTATTATTATTATTATTTATTTTTTATTATTATTATTATTATTATTATTATTATTATTATTATTATTATTATTATTATTATTATTATTATTATTATGTTTTAGTCATTGGGCAGTGAAAATGAAAAACTACCTAGCTAAGCAGACCAGGCTGGAACTAATAGTTTGGCAAAATGTCTAGGTACCAGATCTATTATTTTTCACAGTATGCCTGTGAAAAGGATTCAAAGGAATGCCGATTAATGTTCAAGAACTTAACAAAGCACTTCTTTTTGCCAAGTTAAAGGACCATGTTGTTTCCAAGGCTTGTAGAGCTGCTTTGAAGGTTGTTCCCAACTTTCTCTGTGTGTATTTGCACCACTGATCCTGTGATACCCTTTTCTCCTAGAAAGTAAATTTGAGTATAGTTCAATTTAACAAGAAAGACTGATATGCCACACATATGATTTTTGGTTGTATCGGGTAAACATAAAGGTTTCTAAATAACATTATCACTATAATCTGTACCGTTCAGAATACCCGCATATAATTCTGGACATGCCACTTCCCTTCTATTCACCTACTCCAAGTTTCTAACAAGAACATCAGTATGAGAAACTGGAGCTCTTGCAAAGAAAGGAAAATTAGAACTAAAAATTAAAACCTAGGACTTAGAAAAGATTACTGAAAAGGTATATGATGGTGTTTTCAAATATTTGAAACATGTTTCACTGAAGACCAAGGCCTGTTCTTTATTGTCTCAAACACCAAGTATTGTGGAATAATGGCCTCATGTTACAGAAAGGCGGATTATGTTAGGAAAAGTCTTCTAATAGTAAGAACAGTTCCATACTGCAGTCAGTTACTAAGGGGAATAGTGAGCTTCTCTTTTCTACATGTCTTCTGTCAGAAGCTGGACAGCTGCCTGTCAGCAATGCCTTCATTTGGATTCCCTCACTAAGAAGGCTCTACAGTTTAAATGGCAAGTTCTTTGAGGCTGCGATTCAGAACAGCTCATGCATGCTAGATCTCTGTTCATGTATTTTTATGCCATTTATACTCCCTGTACATTTTCCCAATGCCTTTGCTCAAAATACCTATTTTGATTTGTCAAAAGCTAGGCAAGCTAACCTGAGTAACAAGGGCCATACAGAATCGGGGCTGAAATTATTAATGTTGCTTCTCCTCTGATTAGGTTGGGAATGATACCAAGATAATTCTGATTGGTTTGCAGGAACTGGTTGTTAAATGTCTTCTGCTCTTTTCCGTTAAGCTTCTGCCGGAGAGGGATCACATTGGGTCCTGGTACTGAGCTTCTGCATATGATCCAGCCAGTCCAAGGGCTGTCTTCTAGGCTTCTTCTGCTTATCTTAGAATAATTATCTTTTTACTAGGCTGTTGAAGAGTTTTCAATCTCTTTATACTTGTGTGGGTTAGACAGGGAAAAGAATAAGTACTAGAATCATTCTTCTGTCTTGGGGGTGGGGCAAAAAAAAAAAATAGAACAGGGATGAACTGGCTTTGTTTAATAACCATATGCCTGAGTGCTAAGGCAAAATAATGTACTTCAGTTGCAAACAAGAGCTGGGGAGGAAAAGAACCTGGAACCGATTGTTGCCTAATTGAGATAAGACCCCTGACTAAGAAGCGATAACATATTTGATAGTTCATTGTAGGTGCATAGACGTATGATTCTAAGATTATTTTAACTATCTTCTCATTTCTGTTTTCTAAATGTTATTTTCACTTCTTTGTTCAACTCCCAGATTCTTTTAGGAGTGGAGTGTTTTTTAAATAATTATCCCAAAAAAAAGTATGTTAATTAAATTAATAAATTAAATCCCAACAATTACCAAAATATATCCTATTATTCCTAACCAATAAACCAACAAATCCATATTATAGTTTAAGATAACGGCCTGCATCACACAGTGTACTGAATCACAATTAACCAAATTTATTTTAATCTAATGTGTTAAGCAAACCCAACTATTAAGAATATTTAACTGATTCTAAAGCCTAGTTCTGTGTGTACCAGCTATCTTAGTACTTTTTCTTTTGCTCAGTGAGAACTAGTTGAGTTGTAAGTTAATATCCAGAGGCTGTGGTGGTCAAACAAGACATTCAGAGGACCCAGGACACTGCTGTCTAAGACTTTGAATGAAACGTAATCATTTAATTACATCTTAATTGAATGTGTAGCATTCTGTTTAGTAATTTTTTTAAAAAAAAAACTAAAGCAGTTGTAGCTTGAAATTATAGAATTTAAACATTAAACTATGTTATTTGGCTCACAAAAAGTTGGACATTTTAGGTTTCATACTGTTCAGCAAGTGTTTAGTGGACCATAGACATGGTTCTTGATGCCATTATTATGACTGAGCTTGCTTGTATTCAGTTCTGGGAAGTCTGGGGGGGGGTAGGGGGAAGGGGATGAAGGGGGTAGAGTTATATAAAATTTGGTGTATTAAAATGTTATAGAGAAATAATGTAAAAAAATTTTTTTTTTGTGAAGAGAAGGTTGTCGGCTAGTTCCCCCAAACTGCATCTGAAGGTTGAGGAAAAGAAGGAGATGGGATGTGTAGGGTAGTTGGAAGAGAAAGAGGAGAGAGGTGTGGGTAGGAGGGGAGGGAAGGAAGAGGGAAGTAGGTAGGAAGGGTGAAAGAGAGGGTGGATGTGGGGAGGGGGGACTGCCGATCACCTCTGAAAATATGATATTTAATAGGTTTTCTTTTTTAATGATGTGCACCATATTTGTATTAAGAATTTGTT
>NW_015404005.1:0-3056 GCF_001527695.2 Protobothrops mucrosquamatus
GGTAGCTAAATGTACTTTAATTGGGAGAAAGGGCTGGCTTCCAGAAGTCCAGTCTAGGGCTCGGAGGCCTGGAGGAGGCCTCCCAAGCCTAGAACAGCCCACCGGAAGTGCAAGGATATCACTTCCGGAAGTCCATTTTAGGCCTTTGAGGTCTGGAGGAGGCATCAGAAGCCTGGAGTAGGCCTCCCAGTCCTAGAACTGCCCACTGGAAGTGCATGATGTCACTTCCGGAAGTCCGTTATATGCATCAGAGGCCCAGGCCTGCATCAAATATGAGAACCGGTTGTTCAGGTATTTGAATCCCTCCACTGGGGGGGGGGGGTCTCCACGCTTGGCAACTTTAACGCTTGTGGATTCCAACTCCCAGAATTCTCCAGCCAGGGAATTCTGGGAGTTGAAGTCCCCAAGTCTTAAAGTTGCCAAGCTTGCACACCCGTGCTCTACACAATGAAATGATGATGGGGCCAAATCAAGGGAATATTCAGCCAAATACAGGGCTGAGAATGACAGCCGCCT
The DNA here is from genome assembly GCF_001527695.2 of Protobothrops mucrosquamatus. Classification (NCBI taxonomy): domain Eukaryota; kingdom Metazoa; phylum Chordata; class Lepidosauria; order Squamata; family Viperidae; genus Protobothrops; species Protobothrops mucrosquamatus. Next base: position 517 of record NW_015404005.1, read on the forward strand.
TGGGAATAGCAGAGTGTGGTGTGCAGAGAGCCACCCTAGACAAACCACACACCACACTGAGCATCACGGCCTCCTCAGAAGGCCCGGCCTGCAAAAGAAGCCGTTTCTTAATTTAATTTAATTTAATTTAATTTAATTTAATAGGCCATTTAATTTAATAGAGAATAGGCCATTTAACTCCGAACTGAGGCTGTCCCGGGGCCTCTTCTTCCCTTGAGGCAGAGATTGCCCCTGCTTGAGGCTGGGTTGCACAACAGACCCACAATGGGAGAACACAAGTCCTTTCTCCGCTGTGGTGACGGCCGAGATCTCTGATCCGTGGAAGACCCTTCCTTGGCAAAAGACTTTGGGATGGTTTCCACCCCCTAGGAACACTCGAAAAGGGGCACTGCACATTTTTTGAAGACAAAAGCCAGGAGGACAAAAGAGGGCCGGGCGAAATATTTCAAATGTTTTTATTTCAATATTAACAATATGTACATCATTTTGAACCTATTTTTTATAACAAATAACAAAATATAACAATAAACATATGTAAGAAATATAACCAAAAAATGAGGGGGCAGGAGGCTAAAACATAAGGAGCAGGAACTGAGTATGGGTCATTTAATAAAGAGAAGGATCGGGGCTGATAGGATAGGATCATAGTGAGACAAATGAAGGAAGGGAAGCCTCTGCATATCAACACAATGACCAGCCATAAGTATCTTCATTTATTACTTTATCAGTAAGAAAGCTACCTTCATTAATCAAAATTTCCTCCTTTTCATCCTTTTCCAGGTCTAATATCCCTCGCAGAGATACCTGCAGGAGCTGCAGAAGGAGGGGTGCTGGGGGGGTCAGGAACAGCCCGATCCAAAGTCTCCACTCACCACACGGCTCCCTCTTCACCAGCTCCATGTCCACAATATACATGACTTGTTTTCACCTGCCCTCTGGTTGGCAGACTGGAGAAACTGGAGTGTCGGCTGTTTGGTCCCTTGCCCTTGTTTTCCTTCCAAAACAAGGAAAACAGAACAAAAAAGACCTGGAAGAGAGAGAAAAAGGAACATAACGAAAGGGACCAACTAAATCCTTCGTTCCACAATCCCTTTGATTCCAGAAATCAGCTCATCCCTTTTAACCTCAGTTAAACCTATTGGAAAGTACTCAACCAGGGCTTTTAGCCCCAAAGTCTCTGGGAACGTACCAACAAATCACCAAATCTGCCCGTTTCTCCTCTTTTGGCACAGAAGGCCTGGCTCTTTGCTTGTAGACTGCCTCCTTCTATGGAAGCTCCACTAAGCTGGCTGACTGAACAAGACCCCCTGATGCAGCTCTTGGTCAGCTTCCCTTTTGATTCCCTTTGTGTTGCCAGACCTCAGGTAACTCCTGCTCCCTCTAGGAGGGCAATTTGGAGATCAAGCTCCGTTTGGGGATCCAGGACAGACCCTCCCAGAGATACCTGCAGGAGCTGCAGAAGGAGGGGTGCTGGGGGGGTCAGGAAGAGCCCGATCCAAAGTCTCCACTCACTACATGGCTCCCTCTTGACCAGCGTGATTTCGATGGTATAGGTGACTTGCTTTTTGGGGGGGCAGAGGGGAGCGACTGGAGTGCTGGGTTTTTCCTCACTTGCCCTTGTCTTCCTTGTAAAGCAAGGAAAACACATGAAAAAACCCCTGGAAGAGAGAAAAAAAGGAACATAAAGAATGGGACCAACTAAATCCTTCTTTCAACAATCCCTTTGAATCCAGAAACCAGCTCATCCCTTTTAACCTCAGTTAGACCTATTGGAAAGTATTCAACCAGGGCTTTTAGCCCCAAAGTCTCTGGGAACGTACCAAGAAAACACCAAATCTGCCCGTTTCTCCTCTTTTGGCACAGAAGGCCTGGCTCTTTGCTTGTAGACTGCCTCCTTCTATGGAAGCTCCACTAAGCTGGCTGACTGAACAAGACCCCCTGATGCAGCTCTTGGTCAGCTTCCCTTTTGATTCCCTTTGTGTTGCCAGCCTTTTCTTCTTACCCCAGAGGCCTAGATCTCCCAAGGTAGACTGCCCCTTAGCAGGGAAGCTCCACGAGTGATCGTGATGGTCACTCTTTTTTTCGGGGGGCAGATTGGAGTGCCTGGAGGGATGGCTTCTTCTTCCCCTGCCCTTGTTTTCCCTCCAAAACAGGGAAAACAGAAGAAAAAACCCCTGGAAGAGAGAAAAAAAGGAAGGTAAGGAAAGGGACCAACTAAATCCTTCTTTCCACAATCCCTTTGAATCCAGAAACCAGCTCATCCCTTTTAACCTTGGTTAAACCTATTGGAAAGTACTCAACCAAGGCTTTTAGCCCCAACCAGGAAATAAAGATAAAACTGGAACCCTTTTGCCTCCTCCCCTCCCCCACCCTGGTTCCCCTTTCCTAAGAGGATTATCCCAAAGATGCTTTTTCCACCAGGCAACTGGACTCTCTTGTTTTCCCCTCTCATCCCAGAATGAAAAGATTTAGACTCCTGCAGACAGCTGTTCCTTTCCTGGCTGCTCCCCCCCTCCTCTGCGGAATATCCCCCTCCTCTG
>NW_015404006.1:0-3055 GCF_001527695.2 Protobothrops mucrosquamatus
AAAAAAAAAAAAGTTATAAGTCTCGCCGTCCAATCGTGTCTGACTCCGGGGTGGTACTCATCTCTGTTTCTTAGGCAAGGGAGCAAGCATTGTCCGAAGACATTTTCCAGGGTCATGTAGCCAGGATGGCTAAACCCTGAAATGCGCGGAATGCGGTTACCTCCCCACCAAAGTGGTACCCATTGATCTACTCGCATTTGCACTGCTCGGTGAGCAGGAGCTGGAGCAAGGGACAGGAGCTCACCCCATCATACGGCGCTTGGGTCTCAAACCCGGGCTGTCAACTTTCCATCTGACAATCTCAGCATCTTTAACAGCTGAGCCATTGTGCCCCCTGGAAAATACTAAAATAAGCTTAATAGACCCATAAAACATAGACCGGGGGGAAAGCCCGCTGCTGTGATTTCTATAGCTACAACTATATATCCAATAAAACCACCCTTTTCTTTCTTGGTCCAGCCATTCAGCTTTATTGAATAACTTGGATTTTAAACTTAGATTGTAATCCCTTCCACCCTAGTTTTTGTGTCCTAGACCAAAGGTCCCCAACCTTTAGGGCATCAGGGACCGGTTCCGTGGAGAGAGGTTTCCCCCCGGACCGGAGGGTGCGTGGTTTTGTGTGCTGCCTGCATCTCGCAGATGGGGCTTTGCTTGTTTGTGTGGACCGGTTGCTGGCATGCCACGGCCCGGTACTGGTCCACGGATCGGGGGTTGGGGACCCCTGCCCTAAACATGTTCCCCCCTCCCAAACTTTTCTGATCAAAAGCTCTTAGGGAGTAGAAAACCGGCGCTTCTTTAATTGATTCCCAAACTTTTAATAAAAACATTTTCCGGTATCTTTGCCCTGATGGGCTTGAAGCAATCTGGTTAGCCAACCTGCTATTATTTTCTTTTCCCATGGCTTGATTCAACAGCCAGGCTCCTAAAGTGTGTGGGACTTTGCACGGATACACACATGCTTAGGCACACACACACACATACACACACAAACACATACACACACAGAGAGAGAGAGAAACTGAAGGGCTGGTTGAGTAATGACCCTGGCATTGGTCCAAGTAAAAATGGGAGGCCTGTTATTATTAGCTGAGCGGTAGATCCCTTCTTATATAACCACCTGGCAGCCGGAAAAAAAATAAAACTTGATAGGTTCACGAGGATTTGAGAGGTTCAAGAGTTTATCTGCAAGACAGAATACAGAATAACAGAGCTGGGAAGGGACCTTGGAGGTCATCTAGTCCAACCCCCTGCTCAGGCCGGAAGCCTTATACCATTTCAGACAAATAGCTGTCCAGTCTCTTAAAAACTTCCAGTGTTGGAGCATTCACAGCTTCTGGAGGCAGGTTGTTCCACTGGTTAATTGTTCCCACTGTCAGGAAGTTTCTCCTTAGTTCTAGGTTGCTTCTCTCCTCAATTAGTTTCTCTATCCGTTGCTTCTTGTCCTGCCTTCAGGGGCTTTGGAGAATAGGTTGACCCCCCTCCTCTTTGGGGCAGCCCCTCAAATATTGGAATACTGCTATCATGTCACCCCTCGTCCTTCTCTTCATTAAACTAGACACACCCAATTCCAGCAACCGTTCCTTATACGTTTTAGCCTCCAGTCCCCTAATCATCTTTGTTGCTCTTCTCTGTACTCTTTCTAGAGTCTCAGCAGCTTTGTTACACCGTGGTGACCAAAACCGGATGCAGTATTCCAAGTGTGGCCTTACCAAGGCCTTGTAAAGTGGTATTAACACTTCACGTGATCTTGATTCTCTCCCTCTGTTAATGCAGCCCAGCACTGTGTTGGCCTTTTTGGCAGCTGCAGCACACGGCTGGCTCATATCTAAGTGAATGTCCACTAGGACTCCGAGGTTCCTCTCACAGTTACTACTATTGAGCAAGGTACCCCTTATACTATACCTGTGTATTTGGTTTTTCTTGCCTAAATGTAGAGCCTTGCTTTTTTCACCATTGAATTTCATTTTGTTAGATAGCGCCCAGTGTTCAAGTCTGTCCAGGTCCTCCTTGAAGATCTTCTAGTCCAGGGGTAGGCAACCTTGGCTCTTTTATGACTCGTGGACTTCAACTCCCAGAATTCCTGAGCCAGCTCGGCTGGCTCAGGAATTCTGGGAGTTGAAGTCCACGAGTCATAAAAGAGCCAAGGTTGCCTACCCCTGTTCTAGTCCTACCCCCTGCTCATTTCTGCTTATTTCTTTTTCCTCGGGACTCTTTCTCTCCTATGTATTTTTCTCCAGGAGAGCCTGATGAACAAGGAGTGGCACAGTGCCAGCTTTTAATGGGCACATCTATCTCTTCTCACCTTTCAGCTCCCATGTTTCCTTCAAAATAAGAGTAGCCTTGTTATCCTTCCTTCTTTAACATCAAGTACCTGGAAGGAGCAACAGGTGGACTTAAGATTTCAAAGGCCTGGGTTTACCGGACTGGATCCACAGCACCACCACCTGGTGGCTGGAGGCATGGCAGGCTATTCAGCTTCCAGATGAAATTTGGAGAAGCAGCAGCAACTCCGACGGGCCCCACGAAAGTAGATACAGGTAGTCCTCAACTTACGACGGATCCTGAAAAAGAGACTTACGACCCAGGTTCGGAGTTCCAGTGTAAGCTCCCATCCCAGTTGCATGACTGCATTTTGGGTAACCGGCCGCACTTATGACCATTTACAGTACCTCACTGGCCAGGTGACTTGCGATTTCTGATATTTCTGCTGGAAACTTATTAAGTGATTCGACTCACTTAAGAGCCACCTGGCTTAGCACTGGATCTCCTGGTGCCAGCTGTCGTTGTATGTTGAGATCTACTTGCACAGTGGCTAATGGTTTGTCCCCAGGCTGGGAAGGAACAGACAGACGGTATACGAGAATAGAATAGAATAGAATAGAATAGAATAGAATAGAATAGAATAGGAATAGGAATAGGAATAGGAATAGGAATAGAATAGAATAGAATAGAATAGAATAGAATAGAATAGAATAGAATAGGAATAGAATAGAATAGAATAGAATAGAATAGGAATAGAATAGAATAGAATAGAATAGAATAGAATAGAATAGAA
>NW_015404007.1:0-3055 GCF_001527695.2 Protobothrops mucrosquamatus
TCGCCTACATCGTCCATATAGGACGACTCGGGAACTCAACTCCTACCCCGGGCAGCTCACCGATCCCCTTATGCCCAGGGGAAAGGTATCAAGCCGTTTGACAGCAGATGCTGGCTGTCAAACCGGCTTTTACGCAAAACAGGCGGGAGGCAGCAAACAGCTGCGACCAGCGAAATCGCCTGCCACCGGAAGTCCCCTGTGGAGAAACATTTTTCCATGGACAAAAGAGGGTGTGGTTTTATGTGCTGCCTGCATCCCACGGATGGGGCTTTGCTTGTTTGTGTGGACTGGTTGCTGGTATGCTGCGGCCCAGTACCAGTCCACGGACTAAGGGTTGGAAACCCCTACCTTAAGCAACTGTAATGTCCACTCCCCACCTGTAAATATTGGTCCTAAGAGATATAGCTAAGGTTAGAAAATAGCTTCAGCAAAATGTCCCAAAGCATGTTTCATGTAGGTACAAGAAGCAAAACAGCACCACAGAAAATTCTGTTTGTAAAATTTCCATCTCCTCTTTACTTAGAACAGAGTATATTTGGGGTGGAGGATGAAGGGGGGGGAATCCCTTAAAGATACTGTTATGTTGCTTCTTTTCATTTGCCTTCATTTCTTAACAAATTCTGCAACAGCCAATTCTTCCATTCTTCACCAGCTACTAGCATTGCTACCTGGCTTTCACTCAAAACGGCAAGGCCCCATTTTCTTTTTAAGCTGATTCAATTGTGCAGATTTGCCAAAATGTAAAACAAAGTGAACTTCTGCACCTTTGGGCTGGCATCCTGTTTTTCAATGGAGCCACAATAACAAATCAAAGAGGGAAAAAAGGCATTCTAATCAGGCCTTCTCCCTGACAAGCTCTTTTCCGACATGCAGGGATTTATTTCATGCAGAGCATACTGCCAAGTGAGCCAGGCCTCCTGTAGCAAATGCACAGAAAGTCACTAATTCAGTGATCTCTATGCTGCCCATTAAGGAAACGAGAATATCTTGAGTAGGAAACCAACCACAGCAAGGAATTTTAGTTGAACGAGAAAGCATAGGTTTTGCATGTATAATTCTCAGTTTTTATTTACTCTACTCCTAGCCAGCCAGGTAACTGAAATTACCCAGGGTAATAAAGGCCCACCAAATTATAGTTTGTATTGTGGTAAAGGGGGTGCCATGGCTCAGCGGGTAAAGATGCTGAGCGTATCAGCTGGAAAGCTGACAGCCCGGGTTCAAAACCCAAGCACCACACAATGGAATGAGCTCCTGTTCCTCGCTCCAGCTCCTGCCCACCTCGCGGTTTGAAAGCATGCAAATGGGAGTAGATAAATAGGTACCACTTTGCTTGGAAGGTAACAGCATTCCATGAGCCTCAGCATATAGTCACACTGGCCACATGACCACAGAAGTGTCTCCAGACAATGCTGGCTCCCTTGGCTAAGAAATGGAGATGAGCATCACTCCTTAGAGCAGTGGTTCTCAACCTGTGGGTCGGGACCCCATTTGGGGTCGATCGACCATTTCACGGGGGTCGCCAAGCAAGGCTGTCTGCCATTTTTTTGTCCACCATTTTTTTTGTTCGCCATTTTTCCCCCTTTTCCGGCGGGTGCCTTACCTCCCTTGGGCTGGGCCAGCTGGTGGTCGGCCTGCTCCGTCTCTGCCGCTTGCCAGCTATGCCTCGGCCGGCGCAGGGGGCGGAACCACGCATGCGTGGCGCTCCCGGGCAGGGAAAGTCCTCAACTTACGATCGGTTGGGTAGTCCTCGACGTACGACCGGTTTAGTCCTCGACTTACGACCGGTTGGGGTCGCGGCATTAAAAAGGTTAAGAACCACTGCCCTAGAGTCAGATAAGACTGGTCAGGGAAAACCTTTACCTTTATTGTCATAAAAGGGAAGAAATAATACATCACAAGAGACAATCATATTCATCATACTTAATTTTAATTAACATTAGATGAAAAGAAAAGAAAGAGAATCTAACCTGATTTTCATCCAGTCCACTATTGTTGCCTCTCCTGTCACTCAATGGCCGAGTACAACCATCTATTTTTCTTATATCTGATAGTGTTAGGTTTACATTTGGCATAAAGAAAATCTGCATGATTCCCCCCCCAATCTCTCCACTCTTTAAAGTTGCAGTTGGATTCTAGAATCTAGAATAAAATATCTTAACCACATCAATCTGCTTTTGACAACCTCCTACAATCATAACTATCTGTTCCAGAACTTGGTCCTGAGAATCGCACCATTTCAAAGCAGCATATGAAGCATATTTCCAAATATCCTTTCTACAATACCTTAGTGGCAAATATGCATTTACTCTAAATCTGGCTAGGATGACTACAGTAGCTGTGCAATTTTCATGATCTACGAGCTTTTAATTACGTCTATCAGCACAGCATAACCAGGAGGTATGTTAGCTTTCCACAGAAAATAAATAGAGGAGGGTTAAATTACTTCATTGCATTTTTAAAAGACTGTGGTCAAACAAAATATTTTCTTCCAAATTTTAACGGTCCACTTCATCAAATAGCTGAACTTCAGCATGTATTCTTTTTTTTAAAATCACCATACCACTATGATTTGCAGGTTAGTTCACAAAAAAACCTGGATCCAAAAGAATTAAAATTATTCTAGAGACAGTATTTTTTAAGAAAACTGAAAAATAATAATTTAAGAGGATCACCAACAAAACCTGAATGATTAAGTACTATCTGGGGTCAAAGAGCTGAATGCTGACATCATAATAGCTTACCAAAAGCTACTTATGGTCTTTCAAAAATATACTATTTTGTATCCAATCAAGGTAGGAGTACAAAAACTGGGGGGATGTACACTCTGTCTTTGAATGGCAAGCCAGAGTTTACACTGCAAAAAGTAAACAGAGCCAGTATAAACACTAAATTCAATTAACTTAATTAAATACAAATATTAATGTAATGTTATGGGCCTAGTTCTCAGGTAATTTCTTCCACTTATCACATTAAAAATTACAATTTGGTAATAGATTTGAGGGTTTGATGGCTGCTTCCAAAGCTTTTGATGATGAAATATAGGCATATAGCCTCA
>NW_015404008.1:0-3055 GCF_001527695.2 Protobothrops mucrosquamatus
TGACAGTGAGAACAGTTAACCAGTGGAACCACCTGCCTCCAGAAGCGGTGAATGCTCCAACACTGGAAGTTTTTAAGAAAAGGCAGGACAACCATTTGTCTGAATTGGTGTAGGGTTTCCTGCCTGAGCAGGGGGTTGGACTAGATGACCTCTAAGGTCCCTTCCAACTTTATTATTATTATTATTAAGTACCTTTTGGGGAGTCTGTCATGACTTCAACCAGTTACTAAGCAACTGGTCATAAGCTGAGGATTACCTCCTCCTCCTCCTGTTCCTCCTCCTCCTCCTCCTCCTCCTCCTCCTTCTTCTTCTTCTTCTTCTTCTTCTTATTATTATTATTATTATTATTATTATTATTATTATTATTATTATTATTATTATTCTATTTCTTATTCTATTCCATTCTATTTCTTATTTTATTGTATTCCATTCCATATTCTATTCCTATTTATTTGCGACAATTATAACCCATCCAAAGACTCCAAAATGGTATACAAGGGCGAGTAGAAAGCCAATACAAAAGAGTGGAAGAAAAATAATGACCCACAATAAAATTTACTAGAGTTAGTCCTTGACTTACGACTATAACTGAGTCCAAAATTTCTATTGCTAAGCAAGACAGTTGTTAAGAGAGTTTTGCTCTACATTACGGTCTTTCTTGCCACAGTTGTTAAATGAGCCACTGCAGTTGTTAAGTTAGTAACATGGTTGTGAAGTGAACCTGGCTTCCCCCATTGACTTTGCATGTCAGACGGTCACAAAAAAGGATCACATGCCCCCGGGATGCTGCGACCGTCATAAATATGAGCTAGTTACCAAGTGTCCGAATTTTGATCACGTGATCACAGGGATCTTGCTACGGTCGTAAGTGTGAAAAACAATCATAGGCACTATTTTCAGTGCCGTTACAACTCCAAACGGTCATTAAACAAGCGGTTGTAAATTGAGGACAAGCTGTATATCAAAGTGGGATCACTACACAAATAGCATTTTATATCAGGCGTCAGCAGCTCCACCAGAATCAAGTCCAAAAGATGTTCCCGAACTCCACATCTTTACAACTTTTGTGGAAGGCCACAAAAACGGGGTTCATTCTGGACTGAGCAGGCAAGCCTCTACGGAGGAAGGGAAACCACACAGGATGCCAGATTTTTGGGTCCCTCCCTGTGGGGGGGACCTTCAGAAGACCTTCTCCACGGTCTTGGGATGGATTGGCAAGAGATTATACAGAAGGAGGAAACTAACCAACTTGTTGAACTGCGCTCTGAAACACACAACATACAACATGGCGGAAACTACACAGCTCAATGAGGGTTGTGCACGTTGCACCAGCTGAAGTTTCTGGATGGTTTTCAAGGGCAGTTCCAGGAAAGGTGAACTGCAGTATAGGTGGGACCTTGCTCAGTAGTAGCAACTGTGAGAGGGACCTCGGAGTCCTAGTGGATAATCCCTTAAATAGGAGCCAGCCGTGTGCTGCAGCTGCCAAAAAAGCCAACACAGTGCTGGGCTGCATCAACAGAGGGATAGAATCAAGATCACCTGAAGGGTTAGTACCACTTTACAAGGCCTTGGTAAGGCCACACTTGGAATACGGCATCCAGTTTTGGTCACCACGATGTAAAAAAGAGGTTGAGACTCTGGAAAGAGTACAGAGAAGAGCAACAAAGATGATCAGGGGACTGGAGGCTAAAACCTACAAGGAACGGTTGCTGGAATTGGGGATGTCTAGTTTAACAAAAAGGACGAGGGGGGACAGGATAGCCGTGTTCCAACATCTCAGGGGCTGCCCCAAAGAAGAGGGAGTCAAGCTATTCTCCAAAGCCCCTGAAGGCAGGACAAGAAGCAACGGATGGAAACTAATCAAGGAGAGAAGCAACCTAGAACTAAGGAGAAACTTCCTGATAGTCAGAACAATTAACCAGTGGAACTCCTTGCCTCCAGAAGGTGTGAATGCTCCAACACTGGAAGTTTTTAAGAAGAGACTGGACAGCCATTTGTCTGAAATGGTATAGTGTTTCCTGCCTGAGCAGGAGGTTCGACTAGATGACCTCCAAGGTCCCTTCCAACATTATTATTATGATCATCGCACAGTCAGCCAGATGTTCAGACTGGATTTGGGATTTTGTCTACCTATCGAGTCCTTACCAAGGACCTGGGATAGGCATCATCATCATCATCATCATCATCATCATTATTATTATATAGGCATTATTATTATTATTATTATTGTTATTGTTATTGTTGTTATTATTATTATTATTATTATTATTATTATTATTATTATTATTATTATTATTATTATTATTATCTGTGAGAAACAGGGAGTCCAAGTTATTTCCTCTCATCACCCAAAAATCAAGCGGATCCACCGATTCAGAATGGAGCAGCCCTACCCCGCAGTACGGTATCTCCAACGTCGAACCAAGATACCATGGTTGAGAGTTTCAAAAGCTGCCGAGGCGTCCAGCAGGACAAGGATAGTTAAAAACTTTGCCATGAAGAAAATCAAAAGTGGGGGGAAAAAAAAAATCCAGAAAGATGACCGTTTCTCTATTTTGGGTGAGAACTTCAGCTGAGAGCTGCTGTGTCCATCCACGGCCACAAGATGGCGCAAGGATAGTCCTGAAAATTTTCCAGGCAAAAAAGCTGGAATGTAAATTTCAATGCTGTTGAATACACACCCAGATTCTTGACAACCATCATCCTTGCCCGGAAAAGAATTCTGACAACTGCAGTCATGCAAAGGAGGGAAAGGAGAGGATTCACAAAGGCAGCTGGCAACTTCCATTCCAAGCATTCTGGATGAACGTCACAACAGAAATCTAGCATAAAAAGGTGTCTATGCAATTATGGCAGTAACAAAAGCCGGAATTTCTATCGTATGTCACGGTCATCAGAGGTTCAGGCACCCAGACGGCTGACATGATTTTATGACATTTTTTGCAGTGGTCATTAAGTCAACGTGGCAGTCGCTAAGCGAACCCGTTTTCACAATGGACATTTTTTTTTTGCTGGGAAGTGGAAATAAAAGCTAGTTTCTGGCAAAAAAGAAAAA
>NW_015404009.1:0-3055 GCF_001527695.2 Protobothrops mucrosquamatus
CCTCTCTCTCCCTCCCCCCCTCCCCCTCCCTCTCTCTGACTCACTCTGTTTGTGTGTGTTTGTGTGTGTGTGTGTTCATTCCGTTGCAGCCGAACTTCAACGCTGGATGCTGGACAAACATTGCTCCAGGCAGGATCTTCCCTTCCATCCTTTTGCAGCCTTGGAAAATCTTTCCGCTGTTCTTCCCCTTCCAATCTGCCAGAGCCCCACTGTTTTCCCCCCTCCACACACACACACACACACAAACAAACACAAACACATACGATGCCTTCCCTTGGGGTCGATTGGAGGCCTGGGAAGTGGGGAAGTTGCAGGGCCCTGGAGACATGACGGCCGTAGCAGGAGGCAGAACCTCCCAGCCGGAGCCCTGGGTCGACCCAAGAAAAAAAAATGTTGCAACGGTCACACTTCCTTGTCCTGCTCTCTGGAAAAGAGTATTTGTGCGTGCAAACCCACCCTGGGCTGCTCTTCTGCCTGCGGGGAGAGGAGAGGGGGTCTCCTCCCTGACACCCCCAGTTTGACATGCAGCCCCCTTGCACAATGGGAGTTTTCCCCAGCCCTCCAGCCCTCTGCAGGCTGATTGTGGGTGGTGTTGTACATGGTGGGCGTTGTAGTCCAACCGGACTCTAGAGGGCACCTGGCTGGGGGGGAGGAAATGAGCAGGCAATACTGGAGAATCTTTGAACCGTGGGGTCCTCAGTGCTCTCTCTGAGCTTGGCTGTTTTCTGGCAGTTTCCCAACATCACCAGTGCTAGAAGGGAAGGGAGTTGGCATGGAGGAGGAGGAGGAGGAGGAGGAGGAGGAGGAGGAGGAAGGCTGTCAGCTCCCTGGTGCTCTCTGAGTTTGGTTGTTTTCTTGCAGATGTTTCATAACCGAAGTAGGCAACATCATCAGTGCGAGATGGGAATAGAGTTGGCATAATGCAGGAGGAGGAGGAGGAGGAGGAGGAGGAGGAAGAAGAAGAAGAAGAAGAAGAAGAAGAAGAAGAAGAAGAAGAAGAAGAAGAAGAAGAAGAAGAAGAAGAAGAAGAAGAAGAAGAAGAAGAAGAAGAAGAAGAAGAAGAAGAAGAAGAAGAAGAAGAAGAAGAAGAAGAGGACGACGAGGAGGAGGAGGAGGACGCGGAGGAGGAGGAGGAGGAAGGAAGGAAGGAAGGAAGGAAGGAAGGAAGGAAGGAAGGAAGGAAGGAAGGAAGGACTGTGCAGTTCCTGGTCCTCTCTGAGCTGGGTGGTTTTCTTGCAGACGTTTCATGACCCATGTAGGCAACATCATCAGCATGTGAAGGGAATGATATTTGTGGAGAGGAGGAGGAGGAGGAGGAGGAGACCTGTGGAGTCCTTGGTGCTCTCTGAGCTGGGTGGTTTCTTTCAGATGTTTCCTGACTGAACTATGTAGCATGCTCAGTACTTCAAGGGAGTGAGATTTTGCTGAGAGGAGGAGGAGGAGGAGGAGGAGGAGGAGGAGGAGGAGGACTGTGTGATCCTTGGTGCTTTCTAAGCTTGCTCTTATCTTGCAGACATTTCATGACCCAATTAGGTAACTTCTTCAGTGCTAATAGGAGTGGGGTTTGCTCTCTGTTTATATACCCGTGGCTTGCACTGTCAGTTTTGGCGAGAGTGCTGTTTTTTTCTCTTGATAATCCCTTGATTAGGTTATTATTTATAAACGGAGAGCAAACCCCAATCCCTTTTAGCATTGAAGATGTTATCTAGTTAGGTCACGAAACATCTGCAAGAAGACTACCAAGCTCAGAGAACATCGAGGACCGCAGACTAACAGGACAACAGAGTTGTTGGAAGGGACCTTGGAGGTCTTCTAGTCCAACCCCCTGCTCAAGCAGGAGATCCTATACCATTTCAGACAGGTGGCTGTCCAGTCTCTTCTTAAAAACTTCCAGTGTTGGAGCATTCACAGCTTCTGGAGGCAAGGAGTTCCACTGGCTAATTGTTCTCACTGTCAGGAAGTTTCTCCTTAGTTCCAGGTTGCTTCTCTCCTTGATCGGTTTCCATCCGTTGCTTCTTGTCCTGCCTTCAGGCGCCTTGGAGAATAGCTTGACTCCCTCTTCTTTGGGGCAGCCCCTGAGATACTGGAAGACAGCTATCATGTGACTCCTAGTCTGATCTTCCAGGATAGGTTGGTCCTCTGCTCCTCTCCTGCTCTTTGCCAGCTCTCCTCCCCTCTCCAGAACTTTTCAGAGTTCCTCCAGAGTGGAATTTTTCCCCTCTGCTTTGTCTCGCAAACTTTGGCCATTAATAATGGATTTGCTGAGAGCATTTTCCCTCCGGCGGTAAACAAACCATCCATTTCTTTTCTGCAGCCCATTAAAAGGCCAAAAGCTTCGCGGGTTATTTATTGTTTAGTCCAAAAGCAGATTAACTATGCCCCAGACAGCTTCCAGACTTATTTTTATACGGGGTTTTATCACAGATGGGACTGGGAGATTGGGAGGGGGGGGGGAGGCAGAAGAGGGAAGCCGCTCAATCAATTTCTCCTATTAAACTTTGGAACCTCTTTTGTGTAGGGAGCCTATGAAGCGGGGATGGAGACACCTGGCCTTTACGCTACGGGGGTTTTATTTTATTTTATTTTGTTTTATTTACAAAACTAAGCTGCAGGACATCAAATGATCTAAATTATGGATCCGTTCTCAATATTCCAGGCACAGCAACAGGCATGGGAATACGTGAGGCTTATTCAGGAGCAAAATAGGGGGGGACCAGGCTCAATTTTTGACATTGAAATGGCTGAATGGGGATGGATATCTTTTTCCTTCCTTCCTCCCTCCTCCCTCCTTTTCTTGTTTCCTTCCTTCTTCCTTCCTTCCTTCCTTCCTCCTCCCTCTTACTCTTATTTCCTTCATTCCTCCTTCTCTTATTCCTCCCTCCCTCCCTCCTTCCTTCTTTCCTTCCGCCTCTTCTTTCCTTCCTCCCTTCCTCCTCCTTCCTTATTTCCTTCCTTCCTCCTCCCTTCTTCTCATTTCCTTCCTTCCTTCTCCCTCCTTCTTATTTCCTTCCTTCCTCCTTCTCTTGTTGCTACCTTCCTCCTTCCTTCCTTCCTG
>NW_015404010.1:0-3055 GCF_001527695.2 Protobothrops mucrosquamatus
TTTCCTCCTTACCTGGAGCACCTTTGCCCCTTCCCATTCTCCCCATTGAATGATGAAGAGATATGTATGGAATACCCTTGAAACCCACTGTACTTAAAACAATGTTTGTCAAAGTGCTTGCAGCATCAAGAGTGCAGAGAGAGGCCAGGAGTTGAAATAGAATGTACAGAATAGTATAGAGAGGAAGAAGATAAAAAAATTATTTCACTTTCTCTTGACAGCATTGACTTTTTCCTCTCTGTAACTCATCTGCCTAGGGAGCTGTGCATGGGCAGGTTCATTTCTCAAAGTGAAGGTTTGCTGCTTAGAGTTGCAGTCCTCTAAATACTGACCGGCTCAACTATTAAACATACACCAGCCATGGAGAAACCATGGAGGTAGCTAGATCCTCAAATAACCCAATGTTGTTTATGCTGTTTTATGACCTTGAATTGCACCCCAAAAATAGACTGGCAACACGGTACATTGCAGAGAAGAGATGTCACATGGACATGCTGAGGCATTCCCATTGGTGCCTGTTTTGCTGTATTATGGATGAGCTGAAGTTTCCAAGTAGCTTTCATGGCATCCCCATGTGGAGTGCATTGTAATAGTTGAATCTTGAGGAGACTAGGGCATAAATAACTGTCTGAATCCATCCAGGGAAGGGTACAGCTGGCACACTACACTCAGCAAAAGCCCCCTTGACAATAGCTGCCAGCTATTCTTTAAGCAATAACTGTGATTCCCATATTGCAGAATAAAGATGGAAAATCCCCAGAAACAGGGTGCCCTTATGTCCATAATCATCCAGTCTTGGTAGGATTCAGTCAGTTTGATTTCATGTGTACCTCTTTCCATGATCTGGAAAGAGATCTTGTAATCTGAATGACCATGTCTCATGGCTGAAACTCATCAAATATCTTTCTGTCGTTAGGAAATTTACCGCTTCATCCTAAAATCTCACAGTCGGTGGTCTTTCATTTAGGGGGCACTATTATTCATTCATTCATTCAATCAATCATTCATTCATTCAAAACCATCTTTTATTAATGTTAATATATTTTATTTCAATTACAGTTTTATTAGCTGACATCTTACTTTGTTTCACACAGAGAATATTTTCTTATAATCATGAAAATGCAAGATTATTGCATTTTCAAATTCAATTCAGTCCTAATTTCAGTGAGAAGACTGCAGCTAGATGCCTATTAAATAATAATAACATTAACATATTAAGGGTTCCTAACTACTTATATTCCTTTACTAAGAGCAGCTGTATTTAACAAATACATAGAATTTATGAGCATGGTATTTAGATACACTGCATTGCTGATAAATGTTGAAGTGCGCATCTTTTTAAAGTAAATAGTTATATGTGTGCAACAATTTATTAGTTAGACATCTCTGTTTTCTTCCTGCCATTTGCAAATTCATCCAAGTAGTTTGATGGCAAAAATTATTTGTACTTCTACCATTAGAGAATAAAACAAATGTGCCAGACTGAGTTGTGTTTCCTTGTCTTATTTATTACTGTTTGTAGATGACTTACCATTTAATATTTTATACCATTTAATATTTTATTGTAGCAACAGATAACATAATAAAATACTCAACAAAGTGTAGGATGCATAATTGTTACAGTTCAGCAATGTAGAAGATCTGCTTATGTTACCTGTAGGCCCACAATTTGCTCACTAGCAATTAATCATTTAAGGCAGACCATAAGAATTGATACTGGAAGATAGTATGAGATTTGTAGACTAAGAACCTCTGGCACGATATGGCACAATGCTATGTTATCAGCAGGGATAGAGCACTTGTGGCTTGTCCTCAGATTATAAAGACTTTAAATGTATGCAACCTCCAAGAAAATAATTTACCTTAAGTAAATTGGAACAGAAATGTAAATCAAGGAAGAACATATGCTTCAGAGCATATCATTGTTATATTTTCTCTGAGGCATCCATAGGTTTGAGGTCTACAAATCTCACAGGCCACTGGTATTCAAGCAAGGTCATTCTTTTTTTCCCCTTAAGATTGATAGTGAATCCCCTCCCCTGCCTTTTTTAATTCTGAATTTTAGTTATTTTATTCTTGTTTTAACTGTTTTTATTATACTTATACATAGCTTTCATGTTTTTATGTTTATTTGTATACTCCCCAGTTTCTCTATGAGGGAGATGAACAGTCTCTAAATATCATAATATAAAAATAAATGAACGAATAAAAATACATATTTTTGTATTAAATATGTATTAAAAATACATATTTTTAATTCATTACCGCTGCAGTCCTTTTCATACTCACTCAAACTAAGCTTCACTCAACTTATTTTTAGCTCAGGTAGGAGAGTTGTTGGTTCATTTTTCAGTGTTCATTTATCATTTTGCTGGATGAAGACTAGCAAAACTTGTGATTTTATTATCTGAAGAACAGTTAAATGCAACCTTAAGACAAAGATTTACATGAATGAAAGCAAATACACGTGTCCCAGGATAATGTTGTAGGATCCAATCTGGTCGGTCACTGGCACAAGAGGTACAGAGGTTTATATGTAGATCTACATTTCTTATTATTTGTTCTCTTCTCCATCTCTTTCTAGACTACACATTGGTCATATGAGTAAAATTTCCTTAGTGTTGTCACTGTTCATACAGCAGAAATAGCAGGGTCAAGGGACTGTGGAGATCATGGGGTGTGCCCCTCTGGATTGGCCCCGGTCTTGGGAAGGATTTCAGCTTCTCCCATTTAATTGGTATGCTTACCAATACAGGAGAATATTTGTGGCTCAAGGTTGAAATGAGTGGTCCTTGGTGCTCTCTGAGCTTGGGTTGTTCTCCAGTACAGGAGACGGAGACTCCACCAATGGGTTTCCTTTGTCTGCCTGCTCTTGAGACCAAGTATCCAAAACTTGTCACGCCCCCTCCTACTGGTAATCCAGTCTTAACTTGGTCTCCGCTCTTGATGACTCGTTTTGGCTTGGCTCTCTGCTAGATCAGGTTAGATAAAATAGATCCATTGGTGAAATCTCTCTTTGAATTTGGCTGTTTCTAAAACAAAATTACATCAGTGA
>NW_015404011.1:0-3054 GCF_001527695.2 Protobothrops mucrosquamatus
GAGAAGGAAAGGAGGGGGGAAGGAAGGAAGGAAGGAGAGAGGGAGGGAGGAAGGAGAAGGGAAGGGAGGAAGGAAGGAGAAGAGAGGGAGGGAGAGAGGAAGGAAGGGAGGGAGGAAGGAGAAGAGAAGGAGGGAGGAAGGAAGGAGAAGGGAAGGGGGGATGGAGGGAGGGAGGAAGGAAGGAAGGAAGGAGGGGAGGGAAGAGAAGGGAGGGAGAGGGAGAGAGGGAGGAAGGAAGGAGAAGGGAGGGAGAGAGGAAGGGAGGGAGGAAAGGAGGGAAGAAAAAGGGAGGGAAGGGACGGAGGAAGAAAGGAATGGGAGAGGAAGGGAGCTGGGTGGTTCAAAACTGAAAAATAAAATAAAAGGAGGGAGGGAGGAGATAAGGAAGGGAAGGAAGGAAGAAAGGAAGGAAGGAGGTAAGGGAAAGGAAGGGAAGGGAAGGAAGGAAGGAAGGGAGCTAGATGGTTCAGAACTGTGAAAAATAAAATAAAAAAAGGAGGGAGGAAGGGAGGGAGGGAGGGGAGAAAAGAAAGAAAGAAAGAAAGAAAGAAAGAAAGAAAGAAAGAAAGAAAGAAAGAAGGAAAGGAAGGAAGGGAGGGGAAGGGAGCTGGGTGTTCAAAACTGTGAATAAGAAAAGAAGGAAGGAAGAGAGGGAGAGAGGAGAGAGAGAGAAGGAACGAAGGAAGGAGATGGGAAAGAGAGGAAGGAAGGCTGAGCTCCATTTTTAATGCAGTGCTCCGAGGCTATCGCAATCTCCACCTTTTCCAAAAGAAGTAAATCCAGTTCTCCCTACTCTCCGGGGCGCCGGGCCCAGGCTTGCCATTCCCTCCCTTCCCCTCTACTCAGTCATTTGACTCCCCCTCTGCCCCCCCCCAGGCTGTCTCTGTCCTTTAGATCCGGAAGGGCCACTTCCAAAACTTCCCTGTTTCCAAAATAGGTAAATATCCCACCCAAAATATGACGCAGACGTGCACTTGCAAAAAAAAAGAGAATGTTTCTTTCAAACTTCTGAAGCTTTAACCGGAGTCTCGAAACTTTAAGACTTGAGGACTTCAACTCCCAGAATTCCCCAGAAGTCCACAAGTCTTAAAAGTCGCCCAGTTGGAGAGCCCTGCTTTTTAGATACTGGAGATCGGAGATGGGGCGACATTATGAAAATATCCTTCGTTTCCAGTTGGGTTGGAAGGTCAACAAGAAGCACAGTGGACGCGTCTTCCCTCAAAATCTTCAAACCAGGGCTGGTGGTCAGGAGGCATCACCGTGGCCTCCTGCTCATGGCTGGCCAAGTTCTCCATGACCATCAAAAGACTTTGGACCGTCTCCAAGGGCAGTTAATTTCTAACACCTGCCATGTGAATGATACACCCAGCGTTGGGGTCAAGAGGCTTCATCTCTTGCGTGAAGGCTGAAAAGTCACACCAGGAGTTTGCTACCTCGGTGTCCCTTTTCACACTTCCATCCCTGCGGTGCTGTCACACTTTAACCGGGAGCTCAACTAGAACTTGCCTCTGTCCTGGTTCGGCTTCTCAGAAGCACTATTTTTTTTTTTAGTTCTTTTTAAAAGAGAAGACCACTTTTGCTGGATGGAGAATGGCCCGTCCCACCCAGATTAGGGGAGGTGTTATATTTATTCCTTGATTCCACAAGAGGACTCCAAAACCGCATCCTTCGTTTTTTGTGGCTTCTGGAAAAGACCCTCCTGCTTTTCTGGATGAGGAGAAACTGGCTGAAGGTCCTTTGGAGATCTAGTTTAAGGTCCTTTGAGAAACGAGTTGAAGGTCTTTTGGAGATCTGGTTGAAGGTCCTTTGGAGAAACTGGTTGAAGGTCTTCTGCAGAAACTGACTGAAAGTTCTTTGAAGATCTAGTTGAAGGACTTTCGGAGATCTGCTTGAAGGTCTTTTGGTGATCTAATTGAAGGTCCTTTGGAGAAACTGGTTGAAGAACTTTTGGAGATCTGGTTGAAGGTCCTTTGGTGATCTAGTTGAAGGTCCTTTGGAGAAACTGGTTGAAGAACTTTTGGAGATCTGGTTGAAGGTCCTTTAGTGATCTAGTTGAAGGTCCTTTGGAGAAACTGGTTGAAGATCTTTTGGAGATCTGGTTGAAGGTCTTTTGGTGACCTAGTTGAAGGTCCTTTGGAGAAACTGGTTGAAGGTCCTTTGGAGGAACCAGCTTAAGGTCCATCCTAAAAAGCCGTGTTAACGCAAGGCTTTGGTAAACCTCTAACAGAAAGGGACCCAATTGCTCCTCCACCTTCTCCCACAGGGTCCTCCAGCTTTGATCCTTCCAGCTGTCCACCATGGGCTTCACAGAGATCTTAGAACATGTCGGCAGCATGGGGCGCTTCCAAATTGTCTATGTGACTCTGATCTCCATTCCGGTGCTTATGATGGCTTGTCATATGATGCTGCAGAATTTCACTGCAGGGACACCGGATCACCACTGCGCCACTAGCCTCAACGCTGCTCCCAGGAACCGGAGTGCCGAAGACGAGGCTCTCCTTGTGGTGTCCCTTCCCATGGATGAGAATGGAAACCCAGCAAAGTGCCACCGTTTCCATCAGAAGCAGGGGTGGCTTTTGAACGGCACCATGGAGAACGAAACCCAGATGGAAACTGAACCATGTAGAGATGGATGGGTGTACAACCGAAGTGTCTTCCACAAGACCATTGTGACAGAGGTGAGACCAAAGATTGTCTGGATTCGGAAGTGACCCGTTTGGGCACATCCAGGTTCTCAAATTGGGGGGAGGGCGAGAGTCTCTCGGGCACTGTATATGTAGTCCTCCACTTACAGTCATTCGGTTAGTGACTATTCGCAGTTACAAGGGCATTGAAAAAAAGATGATGTATGAACGTATTTCAGACTTTTCAATTGTTGCAGCATCCCCACGGTCAGGTGATCAAAATTTGGAAGCTTGGCAACTGGCAAGTATTTACGACGGTTGCAGCGTCCCGATGGGTCACATGATCCCCTTTTGCGACCTTCCGATAAGCAAAATCAATGGGGAAGCCTGATTCACTTTACAACCATGTTATTAACTTAACGACTCAGTA
>NW_015404012.1:0-3054 GCF_001527695.2 Protobothrops mucrosquamatus
GAAGAAGAAGAAGAAGAAGAAGAAGAAGAAGAAGAAGAAGAAGAAGAAGAAGAAGAAGAAGAAGAAGAAGAAGAAGAAGAAGAAGAAGAAGAAGAAGAAGAAGAAGAAGAAGAAGAAGAAGAAGAAGAAGAAGAAGAAGAAGAAGAAGAAGAAGAAGAAGAAGAAGAAGAAGAAGAAGAAGAAGAAGACGACGACAATGGCTTTCAGATGGACGACAGTGGCTTTCAGATGGACTTCATTCATTGGAGAGTCTCTAACTTAGTCACTTACATTGTCCAGAAATGTGATTGTGCTGGCTAAGAATTCTGAGTGTTAGCATTTTGGATATTTGAGGAAATCTGCTATTAGACTTGGGGTATCGGACATAAGAGTTCTGAGCATTCTAATGTTGGCTAGAAGTTCTGGGAGTTGTATTGTCTTCTAGGAATGTTGTGAGTTGCAATCCAAAGATGTCTAGAGAACATCAGGCATTAGCTTCTAGAACTCATTCTTCTTCTTTTCTTGTCTCCCCCCCCCCACATCCAGGACAACATAAACATTGATGAAGCTGCTCGGTGCTTGGTGAAACACATAATTTCCAGTGACAGTGAACCAGCCCAGCCTATCAATCCAGATGTCATCAACCCTCACCTGAATTCTTCCAAAAGCAATCGCTGCTCAGCTTGCTTTGGATCCTAAGCAATTTCTAAGCTGTTTATGGACATTGGAACTGAGCAAACAAGAACTCATGAATAACGCCATGAAGCAGGATCTCTCCGATGCAAGACGGCTGGGCTTGCGTTGCTCTTGAACAAACAGAAAGCAAAACAGAAACCAAGATTAGAAAATGTGTATCCTTCCTCAACATATGGCTGGGAAGAAAAAAAACAAACCCAAATATTTAAAACAAATATTTTTGATTATTCTTTGAGTAGTTTGTTTGAGAATCTTCTGCAAATAGCAGTTATTTACCTGGGCGATTTATGTTAATTACACTTGCTCAGCCAAAGTGCTTTCCTTAAAAGACCAAATTGTTTGTCATTTTCATTGTGTGAGAATTATTCTCTTGAGCAGGGGTCTTCAAACTTAGTCCTTTTATGACTTGTGGACTTCAACTTCCAGAATTCCTCAGCCAGCGTGCTTGGCTGAGGAACTCTGGAAGTTCACAAGTCACAAAAGGGTGAAGTTTGAAGACCCTTGCTTTTGAGGATGGCTATATTTTGCTTTCTGATGGCTATATTTTGCATTTCAGTCCCAATCATGTTTAGGCATCTTGGTTTAACGGTGTGTTTCCACGAATCCCTAAGAGGAGAGAAGCTGACATAACCTCAGCATGGTATAAAGTTAAACCTGACATCTTTCTGAATGCATATAGGTAGTCTTCGGCTTACACCACTTTGTTTAATGACCATTCAAAGTCACAATGGCACTAAAGAAAGTGACTTATGACTGCTTTTCACACTTACGATCGTGGTGCTATCCCCATGGTCACATGCTCAAAATTCAAATGCTTGGCAAATGACTTATATTTATGACGGTTGCAGTGTCCCTAAGACATGTAATCAATTTTTATTTCATCGGTTGGTTCCAAAAGCTTTCGTCTATCAAGGTTTATTTTGATACTTTAGATCAGGGGGATCCAACCTTGGCAACTTTAAGGCCTATGGACTTCAACTCCCAGAATTCTCCAGCCAGAATTCTGCAACTTGAAGTCCACAAGTCTTAAAGTTGCCAAGGTTGGACACCCCTACTTTAGATAATAGGTTTTTTTTTATGAGATTGAAGAGCATTAAATCAAAGGCCCACAGCCTTTTGGGAACCAGGGACTGGTGCTGTGGAAAAAGATTTTTCTGTGGATGAGAGGGGGTGTGGTTTTGTGTATTGCCTGCATCCTGTGGATGGGTCTTCGCTTCTTTGTGCAGCCCGGTTGCTGGCATGCTACGGCCCAGTGCTGGTCCATGGACCGGGAGTTGGGGACTCCTGCATTAAATCATGCTTGTAGAAAACAGTGCTCTACTGTGGAGCTGTCCATAACTGTTTCATTGTCAGCTAAATATTTCAGCAGATCTTTTGCAATGACCTAGGGGTCCTGTTTTACCAATTTATTGGGCCAAGCAGGAAACAGAACCATATGGGCCAATTCTAACATCATTGTAAGGCTACATTAACAAAACCTTGCAAATCTGAAAGTACAATTCTCCTAAAGCTCCTTTTCAAAGTGGGTTTTGTTTTTTGTTTTTTTGAAAAGGTTTTGCTTCTAATCCAAGAAGCTTCTTCAATTCTGAACTGAAAAAGCTCCTTGGATGAGAAGCGAAATGTTTTCATTTCACTGAGGCCACTTGGATAAGTATCCACACCCATTTGCACCACTCAGGTGACCTTGAGGACACAGATAAACCTCCAGGTGGCCTCAAGGACCCTCTAAAAAGAATGCAAATGACCAGCTGACTGCAAGGAGTATAAATCCTTCCATTCCCCACCATCCAGTCAGAGCTGAAGAAGCTTCTTGGACGAGAAGCAAAACGTCTTCAAAGAAAAAAACAAGAAAGTCCAGTTGCCTCCTGAAAAAAGCACCTTTGGGACCACCATGACCTGGATGACTGAGAATCTCCATAGACATTTAGAAGGATCAGAGTATTTCTTTACCTGTGAAATTGTCTTCACCTGGTGAATTGAATTGAATCGAATCGAATTAAATTTTTTATTGGCCGAGTGACATTGGATACACAAGGAATTTGTCTCCGGCGCATAAGCTTTCAGTGTACATACATACAACAACAAAATGATAGGGCAGTGGTGGCGAACCTATGGCACGGGTGCCAGAGGCGGCACTCAGAGCCCTCTCTGTGGGGACACACGCCATCGCCCCAGTCCTAGGCCTTCAGCTGGGTTTTATAAAACCTTTTTGCTTTAGGCTTCCGCCGCCGTGTGCAAAAAAAAAAAGGTTCAATCAATCAGTCGATTTCAACTTCTTGCGGGAAAAAAAAAGATCTTGCAAAGTTGGAATTGATTGATTGAACTTTTTAGTCCCACCCAGTCTGCCGTTACCACCGCAGCCACGCCCACCCAATGGGC
>NW_015404013.1:0-3054 GCF_001527695.2 Protobothrops mucrosquamatus
ACTTCCCACTTCCCCTCCTCCTTTTAACAAAAAAAAATCATAATCCTCTATATCAGTGTTTCTCAACCTTGACAATTTTAAGGCATGTGGACTTCAACTCCCAGAATTCCACAGCCAGCAATGCTGGCTGTGGAATTCTGGGAGTTGAAGTCCACATGCCTTAAAATTGTCAAGGTTGAGAAACACTGCTCTATATGCTGATAGCTTTCAGTGATTCTTTTTCATTCCCTCTCTTCTCTTGAAGCTTAAATAAAGAATGTTGGAGGAAATCATTATATCTTCACACTTTGGATCCCGGGGTTTGCCAACTGTGCATTTGGATTGCATTTTGCTTCCAGAAATATCAGTCTACACAGTTTCTGGAATAATAGAATTATAGAATAAAGAATTACAGGTAGTCCTCAAGTTACAATGAGAATTGGGGCTGGGATTGCCTTTGCTGAGCGATGTGGCTATTATAGCATGGCATTACGTGATCATATTGCATTATAACCAATCCCAGTTGCTGTTATAATCCCAGGACACACTGGTTGTAAATGGGTATCCCAGGTAAGAAGGGGGGGGGAGGTAGGGGAAGGCCGGGTGAAGGCCAATGCAGGCCACACATGTGTTGGGGAAGGATTTGAGAAGCTTAATGCAGGCCATGAGCCAGGGAATGGATGGCACATTGGGACACGAAGGTAGGAAGGTCAAGAGGACTTAGCATAGCAGCCTTGCAACCTTCCTGGAAGGCTTTCCCATTGACTTTGCTTCTAGGAAGCTGGCAAGGAAGGTTACAAGTGATGATCACATGACCACAGGATGCTGCAACCATTATAAGTGTGAGCTGGTTGCTAAATGCCCAAATCCCAGCCACATGATTGTGGAAGTCTTGCTACAGCCGGAACCAGTCATAAGCACAACTTATTCAGTGTTGTTGCAACTTCTAACAGTCGCTGAACAAGTGGTCTACCTGTACAAATGCAACATGATATATGTATGAAGCGAACGTGTGATCATGTGCACATGTCTTTGAACCTGCATTGGTCTTCCCACCTCTCCTTTGCCAAAAATTAGATATTAAGGAATGCATAATGTAGTGGTTACCTCATAAAGACTCCATCAAATTGAACTTGTCTTCTGGTGACTACATATCCATGTAGTTTTCTTCTCTACAATATAGCACTGATTTTATCATTGCCTTCTCACTTTTTTCTCTTTTTTAAAACTTTCTAATCTAGCCCTGAGATCTCCTAATCATTTAATACTAACCAGTTTCTACCTTGCTTAGGTGAGAAGGTTGCTTAAATATTGCTAAATACTGAACTCAGATGCTATCACTAGATTTAGGATTTTTTTTTCTTTGAAACCTTTTAGAAGGATAGTCTTAAGACTCCTGTCTGCTATTAAGCAAGACTTTTTGTCAGCAGCAAGAAAAAATTAACGTGATATTCTGCTCAGGATTTATCTTATAATGTAGTAAGAAGAATTAGTGTATTCTACAAGACTATTGTGAGAGTAAAATAAGGGTAGAGAAGAGCAGATGCATTGCATTGAGATTCTGAAGGATAACCAGGCTATACGTACAATGAAATAAACCCTTTCATGCACACCTTGCTGACTGGCGTCTAGTAAATACATTTTTTGCCATTTATATAGGGATTTTGCTCTCATCACCATGTCTAGTCACCCAGACAAAAGAGGCAAGTAGGTTCTTTCCTAAGGATTAGAGGCAGGTAACTGGCATTGGTCTATCATGTCTTCTCTCTATCCTTTACTTTATAACTTAAGAGAAATACTCCAATATAAAATTTGGATGAACAATACTGTATATGGGGGTGGAATGGGGTTGGAAAATTGCACTGAAGATACAAACAGAAATTCAATCTGGACCCTAATATAAAATGTATTAAAGAAAGTAGGAAAAAGAGAAGTGCTGGGAAGTAGTGAACAGTGCAGAGTTAGGCTAATTTATCAAAGCCTATATAGTACCGTGGTAGCGATCCTGGCCACCTAGTATTATGTTAAGCTTAAATAGGTAGACTTACTCAAGTCTTTTTATTCCATACTGCTACATGTGCTGGTTATAGGGAATTGGGGGGGGGGGGAAAGCTACAAAGAGCAAAGAGGAGTTTGCTAGTTTTTGCTGATTTTTTAATTTAGGGCGTTCTGTATTGTTGACTGCTCATTGTGGTACAACAAATCAAGCTGGAAAACAATACCTAAATCCAGAGCTCATCTTGGGAAACTAAAAATGGGCAATCTTCATGGTTGCTGGTCTTGTACATATAAAATGAATTCTGACTGCAGCCTAATTGGCAGCGAGCCGTTGGGCAAATGTGTCTGAGCATACCCAGAATTTTTTAAGTTGGCAACTTTTGCCCAGTGGTGCTTTTTGAGAAATCTCGGGTTAAATAATTCATTATATTTGAGTGTGATGCATCACTGGCATTCATGGGGATTGAGAGGGCGGACGTTTCCGGCGTGGTTTTGTGCCGTCTCTCATTTTCTTTCTCTCCTTCTTCCCCTCCCCTCCACTTTTTTTTGCCATTCCAGTGCCAAGACCCGGCAGGTTGCCCTGGAGAGCCTGCGGCTAGCATTCTCCTCCAAGACGCTCTTTGACTTCCTGTTGGAACGCAGGCTTACCGTCACGGATTCCTTAGAGAAGTGCCTGAAGAAAGGTGAGCTTCCCAAGATTTTGGCCTTTGGGACTTGAATCACCGCAGTCAAAAGACTTCAGATGCTTTTGTTTAATGGCAGAATTAAGCATCTGCTTCGCTTTCTCCCACCGAAATCACTTGGGCTTGAAATAGTGTTAATTGGTGGCTTTGCTAGTTCTTCAGTGTGGCACTTTTTAACTTGTACCTTACTGTAACTCAGCGGTTCTCAACCTGTGGGTCGGGACCCCATTTGGGGTCGATCGACCATTTCATGGGGGTCGCCAAGCAAGGCTGTCCGCCATTTTTTTTGTCCGCCATTTTTTCCCCTTTTCCGGCGGGTGCCTTACCTCCCTTGGGCTGGGCCAGCTGGTGGTCGGCCTGCTCCGTCTCTGCCGCTTGCCAGCTACGCCTCGGC
>NW_015404014.1:0-3053 GCF_001527695.2 Protobothrops mucrosquamatus
AGATAGAGGGAGAAAGAGAGAGGGAGGGAGAGGGAGGGAGGGAGAGAGGGAGGGAGAGAGAGAGAGGGAGGGAGAAAATTTTTACTGAAATTTTTAACAAGAAGATTAAAAACTAGCACAAACTAGCATAAAGGAAAAGAAAGAACGCAAAGAAAAAGAAAAAAGTGCCAGAAAAGAAAAAAAAAGGAGGAAAAATAGAAAAGAATAACGATATAAAGAAATGACTTCCAATATTCTTCACAGCAATTATAAATGCAAATATACTCGAATTCCGCTAACCCTGCTTGGGTACTCAGTTCCGGGCAGTTTGGGATCATAGTCAACTCGGCTATTTGGACTGAGAGTAAAATATCTCGTACTTGGTCGCTGCTCAACTTTGTCTGAATAAGATAATGGCGACAAAATGCTCCCAATATTTGCAGTCTCCCAAAATGAAACAATTTTTTAAAAATGTTTTTGAATTTGCCGATTGTCTAAACCTGATTAAGAGTTTGATCATTTCTGGGTCAGATCTGATAGCTTGGTAAGGCTTCAAGGTTAATTCTGGAGAGCATGGAACTAAAACTTTTGCCAATTCCTAA
The DNA here is from genome assembly GCF_001527695.2 of Protobothrops mucrosquamatus. Lineage (NCBI taxonomy): Eukaryota > Metazoa > Chordata > Lepidosauria > Squamata > Viperidae > Protobothrops > Protobothrops mucrosquamatus. Next base: position 582 of record NW_015404014.1, read on the forward strand.
TGTAAGTCATTCAAATGATGTGGGGTTTGTTTTTTTTTACTCTGACTAAAAATATGCTTCTTTCCCCTTTCGTGATCTTACAAAATAGGAAGGACCCTGTTTTGTTACTGCAATCTGCTGACTCAAACTTTGTGTCCACCCGCAGTATGCAACACTTTTCACTTTTCAGAGTGGTCTTGAGATTTCCATTTGAAAGGTCACATGTGGTATTTACAGCATCTGACCAGAAGTCACAAGCAACAGGTTTTACAATTCCTAGCTCTGCGTCCAAGTATGAGAGAATTACTTTCCTTAACTAATTTTCCTTACTATCTTGGTTTGCTATGGTCAGTACCATTTCTTTGATTATCCCAACACAGTTGCATTTTGTTTGATATATTTGATTTATACGATTCAGACTAAACAGAAGGGAAGAAATTAAAATACAATTTTAAAGGTGCATCCCTGGAGAAAAAAATGAACTCTGAACAAATTTGTTTTCCTTACTTTTGTAATTGTTGACTAAGTTTTTTTTTTATTAAGTGACTTTTTAATGCAGGTGCATTAATGCAGGGGCTCTTTTATGACTCGTGGACTTCAACTCCCAGAATTCCTGAGCCAGCATGGCTCAGCTTGGAAACCTCTTCCTATCTTTTCAGCATGGCTGGCTCAGGAATTCTGGGAGTTGAAGTCCACGAGTCATAAAAGGGCCAAAGTTGCCTACCCCTGTGTTAATGCAAAAGAAGAGGTGGAAAAGATAAAAAAAAAACCCTCAAGACTATAATTGACATATGCTAATCAAAATGTGAGTTTTTTGGAAATGTTCATATTACGTGTTACAGTTAAAACAACATGGGAAATTAAAGATAAAGCCCTTTGTATACTGTACATTCCAAATATTTAAATAGCCTTCCAACAGAGAAACTGTGATGAATGCTTGTTGAAGTATATAAAAAGAGAAGCAAGTTCTGCGAACACCTTGAAACAATGTGGTAATTACCAAAAATCAGCATGGATTTGTCATTAACAGGTCATGCCACATTAAGTTCGTCTTATTTTAACTGGGTGTTACTGAAACCTTGGTTAAAGAAAGGGAGATACCCTGACTGAGATAGGATCACCTGGGTTTCGGCTCTTGCATCGGTTTTGTTCCACTGAAGGCCAGATGTGAGTTCTAGGTGAATCTGTGAAAAAGGGGCAAGCAAGCTACATCAGCTGTCGTATCCTCTGACCTGCCCTTTTGTTGATAAAGCTAACATAAGTGACCTAGACCAGGGCTTTTCAACCAATGGTACGGGTACCACCTGTGGTACATTGGCACCTGGCAGGTGGTACGCGAACATCCTAGAAAAGTGGTAGCAGGGGAGGGGAATGAGCTGAACCGGTGGCAGCACCGCACAAGCCTGAGCGAGAGACGGCTGGAGCTGCAGGGCTGTCAGGGCTCAGCGGAAGCCCCAGGATCAGCGCTTCTTCGGAGCTGTCAGGGCTCAGTGGAAGCACCAGGATCAGCGCCAGGCTCCAGCTGTAGCTCGGCGCTGATCCTGGTGCTTCTGCTGAGCCCTGAAGAAGCACCAATCAGCTGGAAAGCAGCACTGATCCTGGCGCTTCTGCTGAGCCCAGAAGAAGCACCAATCAGCTGGAATGTTGCAGCATCTCCAGGGTCTTGTGATTTACATTCAGATGCTTGGCAACTGATCCATATTTATGACGGTCACAGTGTCCCAGGGTCATGTGAAGGGACCAAAACCTGCTGCAACCACCCAGCAGACGGGGGGGGAGAATAAAAACTAAACACCCCCCACCCCACCCCCGCTGCCAATCCTCAACAGAAATGCTCACAATGAAAACCTCGGATAGGAGGAAGAGCGCGGCCGGGTGGGCAGGCAGGTGTCTTGCTCGGCTGTGGCTTGGGGGGCACTTTTTTCAGTGCCATTCTAACTTCGAACAGTCACTAAGCGAACTGTTGTAAGTCGAGGACTACCTGTACTTTATCACTTTTTTCCTTTTTTTTCTTTTGGGTCATCAAGTTTTTGACACCTTGCTAGGCGACTGGTGGTCCTCGGATATTGCCATATCCTAAAAGTGGTACAATGGGTGAAAAGGTTGAAAAGCCCTGACCTAGACCAGGGGTAGGCCACCTTGGCTCTTTTATGACTGGTGGACTTCAACTCCCAGAATTCCTGAGCCAGCATGGCTAAGCATGGAAACCTCTCCCTTTCCCCTCAGCATGGCTGGCTCAGGAATTCTGGGAGTTGAAGTCCACCAGTCATCAAAGAGCCAAGGTTGCCTACCCTTGACCTAGGGCCCAACCTAGGGAATTGGGCATAACACTTTGACCATGGTTTGGATGCCATGAAGCTTGAATAAATAAACCACGATGCTGAGTGATTTCAACTGCCACCTCTGAGGGTAGGATCTGAAGTGGCCTGGGATTTCATGACCACCGTAACACCATAAACTACCAACATGTCAAGAGTTGGATGGCCTCCTCAG
>NW_015404015.1:0-3053 GCF_001527695.2 Protobothrops mucrosquamatus
GCAGGACTCTACACAGTGAACTGAATTTTTGAGACATAGTTAGTCCTTGACTTACAACCATTTGTTTAGCGACCCTTCAAAGCCACAACGGCACTGGAAAAAGTGACTTACAACCGGTACTCACATTTAACCACCCTTGCCGCATCCCCACGGTCTCGTGATCAAAATTTAAGCGCTTGACATGTGTCTATCATGGTTACGGCATGCTAGGGTCATACGATCGCCATTCATGACTTGCCCCGCCAGCAAGAGTCAATGTGGGAAGCCCGATTTGCTTAATGACCGTACGATTCACTTAACTGAGTTTAACAACCATGGCAAAAAAGATCCTAAAATTTGGCATGACTCACTTAACAGCCGCTTTGCTTAACAACAGAAATTCTGGTCCTAATTCCAGTCGTAAATCAGGGACTACCGGTATTCAGTTATCTTCCAAGCAGGAAAAACGACTGAAAGTTACATAAGTTTTCTAAGCTGCGGGTCTCCAAACTTTTTTGGATCATTTTATCCTGAGCAATAAAGGGGGTTTTTTATACCCCCCCCCCCCAATATGCTAGGTCAAGGCTTTTCAACCTTTTCACCCATTGTACCATTTTTAGGATATGGCAATATCTGAGTACCACCAGTCGCCTAGCAAGGTGTCAAAAACTTGATGACCAAAAAAAAAAAAAAAAGGAAAAAAGTGATAAAGTACAGGTAGTCCTCGACTTACAATAGTTCGCTTAGTGACTGTTCGAAGTTACAATGGCACTGAAAAAAGTGCCCCCCAACCCACAGCCGAGCAAGACATCTGCCTGCCCACCCGGTGGCACTCTTCCTCCTGTCCGAGGTTTTCATTGTTGTGAACATTTCTGTTGAGGATTGGCAGTGGGGGTGGGGGGGGTGTTTGGTTTTTATTCCCCCCGTCTGCTGGGTGGTTGCAGCAGGTTTTGGTCACTTCACATGACCCTGGGACACTGAGACCGTCATAAATATGAATCAGTTGCCAAGCATCTGAATGTAAATCACAAGACCCTGGAGATGCTGCAACATTCCAGCTGATCGGCGCTTCTTCTGGGCTCAGCAGAAGCGCTAGGATCAGCGCCGAGCTCCAGCTGGAGCCTGGCACTGATCCTGGCGCTTCCGCTGAGCCCTGACAGCCCTGCAGCTCCAGCCGTCTCTCGCTCAGGCTTGTGCGGTGCTGCCACCGGTTCAGCTCATTCCCCTCCCCCACTACCACTTTTCTAGGATGGTCGCGTACCACCTGCCAGGTGCCAATGTACCACAGGTGGTACCCGTACCACTGGTTGAAAAGCCCTGTGCTAGGTGTATTTATTTAGAAATTATACAGTACACCTGTACGACGCTGCTAAAATATTACCTACATTCTAAAATTTACCCCACAAATATTTTGTATCTCCTGATGTTATAAGAAATTATATTAATTTCTTTCACTCTTTTTAAAGATTAAATAATAAATATAAATAGACAATTTATCTTTTTTTCCCTGCACTCTGGTTAACTGCCTTGTGGTTCCTTTGAGACGTGTGCCCCTCATTCTGGGGATGATTGTCCTAAATCCGTAGGGACTCCAAGGCAAATGCGTTGAGAGCAAAGTCAGAAGTAACCACATGAGCTCCCTAAAGTAAATGATGCTGTGAGCTCAATCAAACCGTGATCTCCTCTTCAAGCGGCAACAAATAATGGTTTGGAAGTGTTATCAATGCTCCCCTCTTTAATAGCCTCCCTCCCCATGTGTCTGGATCTAATCCTACCAAGCGCTTGCTCTAACAGGTCAGTGTTTGGCTGACATCACATCTATCTTCCTCCCTCCTTCCCTTTTCTCCTTCCCATCTCTCTCTCTCTCCCCCTCCCTCCTCCCCTTTTCTCATTCCTTCCTTCCTTCCTTCCTTCCTTCCTTGCTCCCTTTTACTCATTCCCATCTTCCTTTCTCCCTCCTTTCCTTTCTTTTTCTCATTCCCATCTTCCTTCCTTCCTTCCTCCTTCCCTTCCCTTTTCTCATTCCCATCTTCCTTCCTTCCTTCCTCCCTCCCTCCCTCTTTCTCATTCCCATCTCCATCCCTTTCTCCCTTCTTTCCTTTCTTTTTCTCATTCCCATTTTCCTTCCTCCCTCCCTCCTCCCTCCCCTTTTCTCATTCTCAGTTCCCTCCCTTTCTTCCTCCTTCCCTTCCTTTTTCTCATTCCCATCTTCCTTCCTTCCTCCCTTTCTCATTCCCATCTCCATCCCTTTCTCCCTTCTTTCCTTTCTTTTTCTCATTCCCATTTTCCTTCCTCCCTCCCTCCTCCCTCCCTTTTTCTCATTCTCAGTTCCCTCCCTTTCTCCCTCCTTCCCTTCCTTTTTCTCATTCCCATCTTCGTTCGTTCGTTCGTTCCTTCCTCCCTTTTTCTCATTCCCATCTTCCTTCCTTCCTTCCTTCCTCCTTCCCTTCTCTTTTCTCATTCCCATCTTCCTTCCTTCCTTCCTTCCTCCCTCCCTCCCTTCCTCCCTCTTTATCATTCCCATCTCCATCCCTTTCTCCCTCCTTTCCTTCCTTTTTCTCATTCCCATTTTCCTTCCTCCCTCCCTCCTCCCTCCCTTTTTCTCATTCTCAGCTCCCTCCCTTTCTCCCTCCTTTCCTTCCTTTTTCTCATTCCCATTTTCCTTCCTCCCTCCCTTTTTCTCATTCTCAGCTCCCTCCCTTTCTTCCTCCTTTCCTTTCTTTTTCTCATTCCCATTTTCCTTCCTTCCTCCCTCCCTCCCTCCTTCCCTCTTTTGCATTCCCATCTCCATCCCTTTCTCCCTCCTTTCCTTTCTTTTTCTCATTCCCATTTTCCTTCCTTCCTCCCTCCTCCCTCCTCGTGGACCTCAACTCGTGGAGTTGAAGTCCACGAGTCATAAAAGAGCTAAGGTTGACTACCCCTGATCTAACAGTTAGTTTTCATTTCCATTATGAATCTAAATCCTAAATATGAAATCAGTCAACTGGTTCATATTTCTGAGGGTCGCAGTGTCCCGGTGGACAAGCAAAGTCAATGGGGGAAGCCAGATTCACTTAACAACCATGTTACTAACT
>NW_015404016.1:0-3053 GCF_001527695.2 Protobothrops mucrosquamatus
TCTTCAACAGCAGCAACAGAGCCTGAAATGCAGTAATATATTGGACAGGACTGATCCAAATACTTAGTTGTATTCCTCCTTTCTTATAATTCAGTCAATATTTCTAGTGGGTGGACTATGTTGACAGCAGCAGTCATACGAAGCTGCAATTAAGGAAAAGCAGTAGCTATATTTTCTTTGCATGTTTTGTGGTGTAATACGGTTGTATTTATATCAGTTAGCATATGAAGATTTCATAAATATAGGTGGTCTAATAATTTCACTTACCAACTAATCATCCTGGCTATCCTAAAGTAGTAAGTGCAGCAGTGATTGTTATTCTTATTTTCAGTAATTTAGTGTATGTGTGCAGATACATAATTTCCTACATGTACAAGAGAATATGAAAAATGTAGTGGGGGTGGGGGGAAAGGAGGCCTAAACCTTCTCATGTGCAGTGACACTAATTAAAATTTTAGAACCATTCACTTACTAGTGTAACTGCCCATTGTGTTTTTAGTGCAAAGTGTTGCATGGCCCATCCTGAAAACACAATCTGGATGCGAAGCCTCAAGGAATTATCTGGAAAATATTCCTGCGGGAACAAATGACAGTAAGGGCAGGAAACAGTGAAAGTTCAACCCAAGAGGGGCAATCAAGAATGAGTCCTCAAATAGGCTGCCCGGCTTTTCTAGAAAGGGAGATGGAGTAGCTGTTGCTACAGAAATTCAATGAAGGTTTGGCCAGGAGAATTTATTGTGGGAGGGTACTGGGAAGAATAGAAAATTAATGGATTCACTAGCACGAACAAGAAGCTTTCTTATCTGATTGTGTATCTTTGGTAGATGGTATATTGATGGTGCTTGAAACCTCTTTCTGGAATTATTTTGGATACCTTTTTGGTTTGTGGGGGTTAATTCATTATTAGCTGCTCAATGTCATAGTAGTGAGATCAATGGCCATATAGCTTTTAGGTATGTATCTAAAAAAACTTGTATAAATATGGAACATCATATGGCCCTGTTTTGCAGAGCTATTCTACTACCGAAAAAGCACACAACAAGACCATAGGGATGCTCAAGTAAGTAACAGAGCATAAATATATCCCCAATACATGTTTCCTTTGAGCCATGGAGATTGCAGAAGACAGGTGTGTAATTCTAACAGCAGTGTCTATTGTCTGCCTTATCCCTTTTTTTTTTATTTTAAATGACTACTTTAAATATGTCTGTGACAAGTGAAGGTGGAGGAGTATTTCATTTAGTCTGCTATTTGAAGCCAAGCACTTTAATTCATGCATCCAAGATGAGTTGCCAGCTGCACCACTTTTTTCAGTTTTGCAATTGTCTGTTAAATAAAAGAATAAGGGAAACTGTGCACAAAACATGTATTGATTAAGAAGGTGTTGTGCAAAAAAGTGTGCAGTAAAGAAAATGCATTTGCTAGGAAAAATTATCTGTAAAAAATAGTATAATGCTTAGTGTCTTTTTTTTCAAAACAAACAGCATCAACGATTGATTTGGAAATTATATAGCCACATGATTGATGAAGTTGATTCAGGATGGAAATAGATTTATTCATCTCTAATATCCATAAATAATTCAGTTCATGTGAAATTCTTTGGCACAATTAGTGTGATTTCATCTGGGCTGCAAAAATCCAGGTACCCACAAAATGCTAGCAAAGAGATATTAAAACTGCTAATTCTATTATATGGGACTATATTTAGTACCTAAATCTATTATATGGGAATTGCCAAATGATTTCTAAAAATTATTTCTAAATGATATTTAGAAATCATCTGAATAATCCCCATATACTGGTAGTCCTCTACTTGCAACAGTTCATTTAGTGACTGTTCAAAGTTATGACCATTTTTCACACTAATGACCATTGCAGCATCTCCCATGTTCATATGATCAAAATTCTGTAGAGTCAATCCTGATTCTAAATCCTGAGATTAAAACCTAATCTGGGCTGGAGCCTTAATGCTAGGCACATTGGCTTCAAGCCTCAATACTTCCTTGGAGGTGCATTTTGAGATACCAAACAAAATCCTGAGAAAATTTGATTGCATGGCTTCGTAAAACCTCAGTTTTGTCTATGGGCCAAGTTGTATCCCTTATAATAGTTGGGCAAAACTATTAACAAAATGTAATTCACCTCCTGTGGCCTATGAAATTTAATTACGGTTTGGGCAGTACAAGTGTCATAATTTACCTGGGCTGGATTTCTTCCTGAATGCACAGGTGCTAATTTGGCCAGTTGTACCTTTTCTTTGAAAGTTAACAATTTCATATGGTTTGTCTCATCTTGGTTACATTCACCCACTGTAAAATGTTTATCTGCGACTGCCTCTAAAATGGTTTGGAAACATCCTCTAGTACAAAAATTAAGACAATGAGAAAGCTGGTTGAGGCCCCCTTTGCAGAGCGTGCTACTATAGTGTTACAGGTCCTGCATTATCTTATGAACTGTTTTCATACAGCTTTGACTGTAGTTGATTTCCTACCTGAGTTCACAGAATCTTTTAAAATATAACAAAGGTTGTCTGGCTTTAGCTTAATACATTTCACGAACCTATCCATTCTGATTCGTAGAACACAGTTTATGATTTAGCTTAATGTACAAATCCAGAAAATTGTGATTTCTTCCATTTGTTCAGTGGATCCAATTAAACATATGGTCCTAAATGAGGACCTAATTGGGTACTAAAGAATCAATGTCTCATGCAAAAAGACCCTCCCCATTAGGATCAGTCTTTTCTCCAACATGATTGGATGGATAATTCACCAATGGGTTATCTTAACCTTCCTGCTCCACGTGACTAAGTCTGAGTTTATAAATATCAGTACCACGCCATGTGCTCCCCAGTTTTTTCGACTTAGTCTTCATGCTCCAGACTTAAACAAAGAACTTTAAACTTTAAACTTTATCAACAATAGAACTACAACTGAGTAAATTCATAGGAAATTAAACTTAATCTCAGACAAAATTTCCAAGGGACTGCACCTGGGGAGAGGATTCCTCTGGATTCATCGGATTGAATTCTCCCTCGGGGACAAGAGTCCCTT
>NW_015404016.1:10967-13155 GCF_001527695.2 Protobothrops mucrosquamatus
AATCTTGCTGTTGTTGTGATAAATCCAATTGTTGCTGTGATAGTTGATCAAATCTATTTTGCATTTTAACATCCATCTCTTGAAACATCTCAGTCATTTGCTTAATAGTTGCAGCCATCAGATCCTGCAGCTCTTTGCCGGAGGGCGGTGGAGACGAAGAAGATGGAGGGTGTGACGGGTGGGAAGTTTTTGAAGTTGATTGAGGTGTCTGGGTCATCGGAGATGTATATCTTACAATCGAAGGCGCAGTTTTTTTCGATGCCATATTTGCAATAAAATCCAATTTGTTAAAAAGTCTTGTAAGCAATTCAGCCAAAGCAAATAATGCGCCAGTTAAAAGTATCAAAAATTCAAACCGGAAATCACTTTCACTTCTTGCTGAAAAGTATCAAGGCATCGCCATTTTAAGTTCACTTTCCCTCATTCCAACTCAAATACAGGGAAGAACGTATTATCCAAGTTAGAGTATAGTCCAATAAATGCAAAACAGACTTCCAGGGTCGGTTCGTCTGCTTACAAGGCAAACTCACAGTTATCTTTAAGTTGCAGCGGTGGCGGCGGCTTCTAGCTTCGCTACGGCGAAGGCGTCCTGGATCGCAGAGAAGCCCGGGGCTCCGGAGGAGTTCTCACCTACATCGTCCACAAGGGACGACTCGGGAACTCAACTCCTACCTTGGGCAGCTCACCTATCCCCCTATGCCCAGGGGAAAGGTATCAAACCGTTTGACAGCTGATGCAGGCTGTCAAAACGGCTTTTACGCGGAAACAGGCGGGAGCAGCAAACAGCTGCGTCCAGCGAAGGCGCCTGCCACCGGAATTCTGGGAGTTGAAGTCCACAAGTCATAAAAGGGCCAAGTTCGAAGACCCCTGCTCTAAAGCTTTGAGCATTAGTAGCTGGAACAGGAGACAGGATCTTTTTAGTGGCAGCCCTAGGCTGTAGAATATTCTTTCTTAGAAAGTTGAGTTAGTTTCTTGTGTGTCAGTAGTTAAAACTGGTGAAGAAATCAGGAGGTCGTGAATTCTAGATTGCAAAATAAGATGACTTTGGATCAGTTGCTCTCTCCCAACCCTAGGAAGAAACTATTGGCACGTCACTTTCTAAAATGTTGCTGCAATTTCAACAAAATATATGGAAGACAAGAGTCAGCAGGCTATCAATAAGGCAGAAAAATAAGTAAAATTGGTACAACAGTCAAATACAGGTAGCCCTCGAATTACAACCACAATGAAGCCTCAAAATTTCTGTTGCTAAGCAAGACATTTGTTAAGTGAGTTTTGCCCCACTTTATGACTTTTCTTGCCACATTTGTTAAGTGAATCACTGCAGTTACTAAGTTAGTAATATTGTTGTCAATGGCTTCCCCATTGACTTTGCTTGTCAGAAGGTCACAAAAGGTGATCACATGACCCTGGGACACTGCAACCGTCATAAGTTGCCAAGAATTTTATGGGAATGACCATGGAGATGCTGCAATGCCATAAGTATGAAAAATGATTATAAGTCACTTTTTTCAATGGCGTTATAACTTTGAACAGTCACTAAACAAACTGTTGTAAGTCGAGGACTCCCTGTAATAATGCAGTTTGGAAGGCTTTCTTAACTCTTAACTCTTCCGGATGAACAAGATTTGAATTGGATCAGAAAACAGTAACCACCTACCATTGATGGCTATCATTAATCCAAGCAAAACAACTGTATAAGATGCTCTTAAGATATTTCAAAAATACTACCTCTTGCTTCAAAAGACACTTTTTCCTAAGAATGGATGAAATTTACAAAATAGTTCAGTATTGGCAGCAAGACAAATTGAGAGATATCTTCAAAATATGAAGACACCTACTTACCTACTAAATTGCCGCAGAGTGAGCAGTGATTATTTCATTAACACAGCAAGGTTTGAGAACAAGAAACTCTGCCCAGAATAACTGGGACACAGTGACCTGACTGGAGTACAAACTGTGCTTTCCCTTTCTTTAGTAAAAAAAAGGAAAAAAAAGAAACAAGCTTGGTTAATGTAAATAACTGCTTACCTAACATTCTAAAATGATGTATAATAAAAACATGCTATAACATTTGACATTCTAATAGCAAGGATCATGAGGAAAACCCATAAAATTTGAGAACTGCATTAAAACTGAACAATGATACAAAGCAACATTAAACAGCCCAGCGGAAAATTAGCATTTT
>NW_015404017.1:0-3053 GCF_001527695.2 Protobothrops mucrosquamatus
CCACAGAGTGGGTCTCCTCAGGGTGCCGTCAGCCAGACAGTGCCGGCTGGCGACCCCCAGGGGGAGGGCCTTCTCGGTGGGAGCTCCCACCCTCTGGAACGAACTACCCCCAGAGATCCGGGTGATCCCGGATCTCCCTTCCTTCCGCCGCGCCCTTAAGACATGGCTCTTCCAACAAGCAGGACTGGCCTAAGGGGAATTTTAGTGGGGTTTTAAAAGCAATTTTAAAAATTAATAAGGCCAAATTTAATATTTCATCTTAACTTTGTTTTAATGATAGTTTTCGGGGTATTTTTGTAGTTGTTTTTATCAGGCTGTCAGCCACCCTGAGTCCGCAAGGAGAAGGGCGTGGTATAAATTCAAATAATAAAATAAATACAAATCATTCAGAACAAAACAGACCATGGTTCTGATCACTGATCAGTTTTTTTTTTCTGTTCTACTTATTATTGACTTGCATATTGACAAAAGTTAAACATATGTAAGTACATGCTAATTTAGCCTCTTAATCTTCTAGAACAAGAGCAGTGGGAATCACATCACTCTCATGTCAGAAGCACCGAGGCACTTCCAGGTTGAAAGAATTAGCCGGCAACATTACTATTGCCAGGGAGGGAGAATGCCCAGTTGGGAGCTCCTTTCAATATCCCTGGCAGGAGCTGGAATGAAGGAGGGGAGCTCACCCTGCTCCATGGCAATAGTCAGATCTGGAACGTGACCCACTATGTTTCTAGTAGTGGAAATATGCTTAATTCTATTGTAGTTCCTCAGTAGAATCCCCTTCATAAGCGTGGCCATGATTTCATACTTATTCCACATGCAAGAGAAGATGAAGGAAAGCGTATTTGCTTCAGTATGCTTGATTTTTTTTCTCCCTCTTTTTCACACTTGAGATCAGGCATTTATGGTACAAATATAGATTATTCGCAAAAATGAATCATTAGGGTGGAGGTATAAGCGTAATATTTGTCTTGGCTAATTATGGTTAAAATAATAGTTACAGGCTACACAACACCACCCCAAATAATTTTATCATCGTTCAACTGACTTTGAAGCATTCTTCCTAGATTATGTGTGAATGGGGGGAGGCGGGAGGCGTGGATCCTTAGGAGTAAAACCAACCTAACTCAGCCGGACTTAACTCTTAGTACTTATATTTAGGATTACAGCTCATCTGCCATACTTACCCGCCTGTATTATACCCTTCCTTCCAGAATAATATGAGTTCATTATAATCACCAGGCATGCTGCTCTGAAGACTGACCTTCTCAGAGCAGTTTTCTCAATACCTGCCTATTGGCAGGCAGAGTTGAAAATACAGAGGGAAGCTTCCCATTGTGTGTGACTTCCCCATCTCTTTTCAGAACCAGCCCACAGCCATTACACAGCCTCAGAGCTCAAATGTCAGACAGAATTTATCTTTTTCTGAGGTCAGAAGCAGCGGTGGCAAAGGCTGTCGAAGACCAGTAAAATAAAGATCAGAGTTTCCATGACACCAGGGATAAATAGACCCTGAAAGTCACAATCCAATAAAAAGTGAAAGGGAACTGCTATTATTTATTTACTTGCTTGTTTTTGTTTATTTGTTGTAGTACATTACACTTACAATATTTATTGTATTTATATCCTGCCTTTTCTCAAAGAAGGTAGAGACATACAGGGGATACTCTTAACAAGATAAGGTAAGGTAAGGCAAGGTAAGGTAAGATGATAAGATAAAAGGCAAGGCAAGATGAGGTGAGGTGAGGTGAGATGAGGTGAGGTGAGGTGAGGTGAGGTGAGATGAGATGAAATGAGGTGAGGTGAGATGAGGTGAGGTGAGGTGAGGTGAGATAAGATGAGATACCCTTTATTGTCATTTTTTAGTGTGGGCACACTGGCACACATTAAAAATGAAATTTTGTTACTTCCTCTCAACAGTGTACACATACATTACACACATATAAACTTGCTATATATAACATATGTATATGCCTACACCCTTACCTATAAATACATATAAATGTTAAACACTGTCCATCTTGAATACATAGCGGAAAGAGGAAGCTTGAGAGTTCACAAAGATAATACTGTATGGAACAAAAGTGTGACTGAATCTGGATGTTCTGCTTCAACATGTTGCGTAACATATTACATAAAGGGAATAAACCCTGTGATCAGCAATTGATGCTGCCAAAAGCACCCTAAGTACTGGGATAGTATTTAAGTAGTTCTTGACTTAAAACCACAACTGGGATCAAAATATCCATTGCAAAGCAAGGTGTTTTTTTAAAATGAGTCACACCCAATTTTACAATATTTTTTTGCCCCACAGTTGTTAAGTGAATCATGCAGTTGTTAAGGGGATCACATGGTTGTTAGGTGACTCCAGCTTTCCCTCCTCCCCATTGACTTTGCTTGTTGAAAGCTGGCTGGGAAGATCACAAATGATGATCCTGTTTATCCTGGATAGTTGCAAACATTGTAGTTACATGCCAGTTGCCAAGCTCTCAAATTCTGACCACATAACCGTGGAGAAGCTGCAATGATCCTAAGTGTGAGGATGAATTTAAGTAACTTATTTCAGTTTCATTGTTACTTCCAATGGTTGTAAATTGAGGACTCACCTGTATCTCTGTTGAAACAATGAGGATGTTCAGCTTATAATGTAGCTAACTCTTTTCCATTGCAATGGTATAGACCAGTGTTTCTCAAACTTGGCAACTTTAAGATGTGTAGACTTCAGCTCCAGAATTCTCCAGGCAGCAGTCTGAGGAACATTTAGGTCATGGGTGTCAAACTCGCCGTGTCATGTGATGTGTCGCGACGTATCACAACTTTTTTTGCATTGCCGGAGCTGGAGTGGGCACAGCCTCTGCATGATGCAACCGGCCCATGGGCTGGCAGTTTAACACCCCTGATTTAGGTAGTTTCTGTAGCATAATTGAGAATGTAAAACTTCCTTTGAAGTATTTTCTATGAAGAATTGCTTGACTTTGCCCATGTTCATTTCATAACAACAAATTTAACCAGATATAGAACTCATGTAACCTCACTGTGACAAAATGACACAG
>NW_015404018.1:0-3053 GCF_001527695.2 Protobothrops mucrosquamatus
TCCTTGCCACCTTAGCAACACGGTCGTTAAGTGAACCTGCCTCCTCCCCCATCGACTTTGCTTGTCCCGAAGGTCGCAAAAAAGGGGGGACCACGTGACACCCCCCCCCGGGGACGCTGCGACCGTCATAAATCTGAGTCGGTTGCCCAGCGTCCTGATTTTGATCACGTGACCCTGGGGACGCTGCGACGGCCGTAAGGGTGAAAAATGCTCGCTTTTTTCAGTGCCCCTGCAACTCCGAGCGGTCACTAAACGAACAGTTATAAGTCGGGGACTGCCTGTAAAGCTCCAGGGAGAGAGATTTATTTTTTTCTCTCTCTTTTGAGACATTCATTAGCCCCTCCGGCTAGGAAGGAGAAGCAGGGCCTTCCTTGTGAAGGAGCGTAAACGGTTCCGGAGGCAAAACTGCATTTTTCTCCGGCAGGAAACACACAGCCATGTAAGTGGGGGAATTGAAATGGGGGGGGGAGTTTAAGGGGGTGGGCAGGGGCATTTGGGAGGCTGACCTTTCCCGTCCATTTCCAGCATAGAAAGCAGGCCAGCCGGAGGGCTGAGAAAGGCCGAGTCCACCGAGACGTTCTATGGACAGCTGGACTTGAACCCAGGGCATCTCTGACCCGCCTTCATTAGTTGTTGGCTGGTTAGCCTGCTTGCTTGCTTGCTTACTCATTTTTGCAATATTTGTAGGCTGCTCCACCTCTCACACGCACACACGCACACACACAAACACAAAATCCTGCAGAAAAGATTATTTGTTCTCTAAACAAGCCAAGAGAAGAAGCGCATAGATTCGGTTGAGGAAAAAGCAGGAAAATAGCTCTGAAGAGACATAATTATAACCAGGTCCCTCAAAGGGATCCCTCTCCGGGGACTAGAAAAAGTAAATGCTTACCATACATTAAACAAACTAAATTACAGTAGACTAAATGGAATGGAGTGGAATGGAATGGAATGGAATGGAATGGAATAGAATGGAATAGAATAGAATAGAATAGAATAGAATAGAATAGAATAGAATAGAATAGAATAGAATAGAAAATATGGAATGGAATGGAATAGAATAGAATAGTAGAAATAGAACAGAACAGAATAGAATAGAATAAATATTAGAATATAGAATAGAATACATATTGGAATATAGAATAGAATAGAATAGAATAGAATAGAATAGAATAGAATAGAAGGAGTGGAATGGAATGGAATAGAATAGAAAAGAAAAGAAAAAGAATAGAATAGAAAAGAATAGAAAAGAAAAAATAAAAGGAAATAGAACAGAACAATAGAATAAATATTAGAATATAGAATAGAATACATATTGGAATATAGAATAGAATAGAATAGAATAGAATAGAAGGAGTGGAGTGGAATGGAATAGAATAGAATAGAAAAGAAAAAAGGAAAGGAAAGGAAATAGAATAGAATAGAATATAAGGAGTGGAGTGAAATGGAATAGAATAGAAAAGAAAAAAGAATAGAAAAGAAAAGAAAAAAGAAACTGGAATTGAATAGAATAGAATATATGGAGTGGAGTGGAATAGAATAGAATAGGATAGAAAAGGAAATAGAAAAGATAATAGATTAGAATAATAGAATTGAATTGAATTGAATAGAAAATATGGAATGGAATGGAATAGAGCTGGAAGGACCATTATAAATATGAAACGTTCCTCTTTCTCTTCCTCCTCTTCCTCCTGCTCCTCCCTCCTCCCCCTCCTCCCCTCTTCTCCTCCTCCCCCCACCACCTCTGCAAACTCCTCTCCCTTCTAGCATTGAGGATGTTACCTAGTTGGGCCATGAAACGTCTGCAAGAAAACCACCAAGCTCAGAGCACCAAGGACCCCACAGTCCTCCTCCCCATCCCCCATCCCCTCTCTTCCTCCTCCCCCTCCTCCTAGCCCTGATGATGTTCCCTAGTTGGGTCATGAAACGTCTGCAAGAAAACCGCCCAGCTCAGAGAGCACCCAGGACCCCCACAGTCTTCATCTTCCCCCTCCCCGGCCAAGCCCCGGCTCATAGGCCCGTCTCTCCTCTCCTCCGCAGAGAGAAGAAGATCTCCAGGAGCAGCGCCCTGAAGGTCCTGGACCACGCCATGATCGGGCCGGAGGGGGCCGACAACTGCCACAAGTTCGTGGACATCCTGGGCCTTCGCACCATCTTCCCGCTCTTCATGAAGTCCCCCAAGAAAGCCAAGAAGGTGGGCACCTCCGAGAAGGAGCACGAAGGTAGGAGTTCCTCCCCGCTCGCCCTTCCGCTCTTCCCGGGACAGGCACCCTCAAAAGGAGGGCCTGATCCTGCCACGCCCGGTCAGTTTCTCCTCCCCTGGGCAAAGAAAGCCGGGAGGCAGCTGGGCTGCTCCTCCTCGTAGTTCTAACTCCCTCCCTGCTCACTGGGTGTCTAATTAGCTCCGGCATCTGTGCCCGTCTGCGCCCGAGGTTTGAAGCTGTCTCTTTGATGCCAGCTCCTTGGAAAAAAGCCATCAGCCCACCTCCAAATGTCACCTCCAAAGCAGTATTTGTGCCTCCCGGCACTGAAGTGTGACATGAACATCAGGCAGTGCAGACACAAATTGCGGGTGGCTCCGTGTTGCGTTCTCGCTTTCCTTCCGCTGAGTCCACAGAGGTGGGTGGGGTGGGGGGACATCCAGGTTTCTCCGTCGTCAGCCTGGACAGCTGGGGATTTCAACCCGGGTCGGTCACGAGGAATAGCGAGGCTGGGACGAAAGACAGAATAGGGACACCTCCCTGGACGGGTGTTTCCAGA
The DNA here is from genome assembly GCF_001527695.2 of Protobothrops mucrosquamatus. NCBI lineage: Eukaryota > Metazoa > Chordata > Lepidosauria > Squamata > Viperidae > Protobothrops > Protobothrops mucrosquamatus. The sequence continues at coordinate 2,761 of NW_015404018.1, forward strand.
AACAGGCCAAAAGGTGTGTGATTTGTTGCACTGGGGACGAAGTGGGACACAAATTGTTCGCCTAGGGCCCAGGGGTAGGCAACCTTGGCTGTTTTATGACTGGTGGACTTCAACTCCCAGAATTCCTGAGCCGGCATGGGGGAACTATGCCCCCCCTCATGACTTGTGGACTTCAACTCCCAGAATTCCTGAGCCAGCATGGGGGAACTATGGCCCCCTCATGACTGGTGGACTTCAACTCCCAGAATTCCTGAGCCAGCATGGGGGAACTATGGCCCCCTCATGACTGGTGG
>NW_015404019.1:0-3053 GCF_001527695.2 Protobothrops mucrosquamatus
AGAACAAGAGAGAGAGGGAGAGAAAATTGCTATACTGATAATTTTTCATTTGCTGCCCCCAGTTTGACCTGGTGTAATGATAATGCAAGCATGGTGCAGATATACACATCAAGAAGGAGAAGGGGAATAATTAAAAGTAAATGAGGAAGATAATAAAGAATATTCAAAACAAAGAAATGAAAGGGAAGCAAATGTGTCACTGAGAAAAAAAACGGAAAGTCTGACGGATGGCAAAGAATGGAGAAATACCCAACGAAGATTGATTGATTTTTAATGGTGATAAATAGATTGAGAGACCAAGTGTTAGCACTGGCGGATTTATACGGTCCACATAAAACTCACCAGAATTAAGTATTTTAGCTTTCGCATATCGAGTCAGAGGATTATACAATAGTTTGAGGAAATCCCTGGATTATTTTACAATACCTGCCCAACCAAGTTGTACGAAATCAAACAATTTGGTAACATCCCAAAATTTTATCCGTTCGTCCCAGAGCAGGGGTAGGCAACCTTGGCTCTTTTATGACTCGTGGACTTCAACTCCCAGAATTCCTGAGCCAGCCACGCTGAGGGGAAAGGGAGAGGTTTCCAAGCTGAGCCAGGCTGGCTCAGGAATTCTGGGAGTTGAAGTCCACGAGTCATAAAGCGGCTTAGGCCTAGGCCAGAGGTAGGCAACCTTGGCTCTTTTATGACTCGTGGACTTCAACTCCCAGAATTCCTCGGCCAGCATGGCTCAGCTTGGAAACCTCTCCCTTTTCCCTCAGCATGGCTAGCTCAGGAATTCTGGGAGTTGAAGTCCACGAGTCATAAAAGAGCCAAGGTTGCCTACCTCTGGCCTAGGCCTAGGCCACTTTATGACTCATTGACTTCAACTCCCAGAATTCCTCGGCCAGCATGGCTCAGCTTGGAAACCTCTCCCTTTTCCCTCAGCATGGCTAGCTCAGGAATTCTGGGAGTTGAAGTCCACGAGTCATAAAAGAGCCAAGGTGGCCTACCCCTGTCTCAGACCATCTGCATTCCTTCTATTTTTTCCCCACCACCCACCAGCACCACCCACCACCAGAAAATTAATTTTCTGTCACTTTGATCTGGTGGAATGCAACAAAAGGGCTTTTTTTAAAAAAATGTTTCGGCAAGTCTTCAAGTGATACTTCAAGCAATCTGTCTGAGGAGAATTGTGAAGTGGAGAACTATGGCTCCTTGTGAATAGGTGAAGCAGCTGTGTCGTTTGGCTCACTCATACAAAAGCTTGTGCAACTCAGCCTCATCGCACAACGTGAGGTTTTATAGCCTGGTTCATGTCTTCATGCATGAACAGGAACGTTAAAGTAGGGAACACCTGCCACACAAATCCCTATAGCAGAAGACAAAGTCCAGAACAGATACAGGCTTTATTTTGCAACCAGGTTCATGTTTTTTTTAAAAAAAACAACAAGAAGTTTTATTGGTTTTTTCATTTTACAAACAAGTGCTTAAGAAACAACGCGGTGGCAGGGCAATCAATTGTCCACAAAACAAAGTCATATTCATAAAGTTCGAATTGAGTCATTAAAAACCTCCACTCTCTTTTCCCTCGAATGACATATTATATTTCAAACGGATATATTACAATACAACTGAATCAGTCATAGCAATCCTCAATAGTCTTTCGTCTAAATAAATCTACAAATCCAAATCCTGTGTTGAGTTTAACTATTTCACTTACTGTGTTCCATATTTCTAATCTAAATACCTAGTTAACACTTCGGGAGTCTCCCCATAACCTTTTTCCTTAACATATTCAATATGCATTTATTAATATCATTTCTTCCTTTTTCTTATTCCTCTTCCATTACAAATGACTATCAGTTCTAATAAGAAAAGAAAATATTAATTCAAATCAGAAAGGGGGGGGGGGAAGACAGGTTCATGTTTTCGTATCTTTCCAACATCGATTTTGTTGCTTCTCCTGAACAGAAATATATATATATATATATGAAAAGATACTGCCTGCTTTAAACCCAAGCAGCTTGTAGCTCCGTGGATAACAAAAATTTAAAATCTTTTAAAGTAAACTCGATGAATACATCATCAATATCAACAACTCTTCATCGATAAACTACATTTTTTTTCAACGTATTTTAGATGCAAGCATTTTGGCATGCCAATTAATTACCTTTATACGAATAAAGGATGTTAAAACCTATTTTTGTATATTTTTCTACTTTTGCAGGAACCAATCTGGGTCGGTCGCCGGGACCATGGGTTTTGTCTTTTTAGTTTTGGGACATGTTCTGGAGTCCATCTTCAGAGAATTTCTCTCTAGCAGCTAATAATAATAATAATGATGATGATGATAAAGTTGGAAGGGACCTTGGAGGTCATCTAGTCCAACCCCCTAGAGAGAAGTTCCCTGAGACAGGCTCCAGCATAAGTCCAAAAACCTGGAAGACAAAACCTCTGATTGACCCAGATTGGATCCTGCAGCATTATCCTGGGACATGTATATTCACCTTTTTTTAGTTCCCCCCAAATGCCTTTCTATCTTGCCTGCCCCAGCATTAAAGACAGGAAAACATAATTTCATATAGTGCTTCGACATTTCTGCAAATAATTACTATTTTGTACAGGCAAAATTTAGCTTTAAATCTTAAATCTTCCAAAACCAAGACCATCATGGGTGGGTATGGAGGAAAGGGTTATAATTTCTCAATAAACATGTCTAATGCTTTTTCTATTAGAAAGTTTAACATCCTTAGATCTGTAGGAGAAGGACAGGCAAGGCCTGGAGGCAGAGTCAAGAGAGGAATCAACCGAGAATCTTTACGTTCCCTTAAATGGTCTAAAGTTCTTAAAGAGATGGGAGTACCAGACCATCTTATTTGTCTCTTGAGAAACCTATATGTGGGTCAAGAAGCAACAGTGAGAACTGGACACGGAACCACTGATTGGTTCAAAATTGGGAAAGGAGTCCGGCAAGGCTGTATACTGTCGCCCTGCCTATTTAACTTATATGCAGAGCACATCATGAGAAAGGCAGGGCTAGATGAATCAAAAGTTGGAATTAAGATTGC
>NW_015404020.1:0-3052 GCF_001527695.2 Protobothrops mucrosquamatus
AGGGAAGGGGTGGATAGCTTGGAGGGGAAGGATGAGGGGGTTGAAGTGGATGAGAGATGTAAGAAAGAACCCCAAGTGATCCCGGATGAGGACAGCCGGGAGCCTCGTAATGGTAAGCAGGGAAGGAAGGCAAAACGTTTACACGCGGGTAAAAGGAAGACAGGTACCGCGCAGGAGCGCATATACCGGGGCCCGGTCATGCGATCGCGCAGCCGGATGCAGGCATTTGAAAACGCTATATAAACCCTCCCAAAAACCGCCTTAGCAACCCTGAAGATGTCGGGAGGGCCCGACGAAAGCTTGGTTGCCTACAAATTTTTAATAATGTTTTACTGCTTTTAAATTGTTTTTAAACTTTTTAATTTAGGAACCTATAGTTACCACGAGGAATACAATCCATAGTAAATACTGTTGTGTCCTGAGCTTGCTGAAGTAGTGAGCAGGCCCAGAAATGTTGCAAACGGTCCCGGGCAGACCAAAAGCTGCCCGGGACCAGACTGGCTGTCGCCAGCCTTGTGCGCATGCGCAAGGTGCGAAAACAGCCAGCTTCCTATTGGCTGACACTGTCTGGGTTCAGGACTCTATAAAAGGCCTGCGTGCCTTTTGGCTGTTGCTGGTTGTAAGGAGAAGATCAATAAAGAAGTTTGCTTGTTCACCATGTGTCTTCGTCTAATTCCTGAGAACCGAATACATAAAAAATACAATTTAAAAATAGATATATCAAGAGATAGATTTAGATATATCCTGAATTTTGTTTGAAAAGATATCACTATTTTTGTAAAGCACATATAAGGAGATAAAATTTCACTTCTTGTTTGCAGTCTGTTCTTCTCAAAAGATTACTCTCCTGAAATATCCAATAATGCAGAATGAGGAGAGTTTAGGACAGGGCGGGGACTTAGTTCTTCACAAGCATATTATCGAAATGCAGAATTTGGTAAGATGCAATGATGGCTGCTTATTTGGATCACTTTGAAAGGGGATTAGATAAATCTCTGGTTAAAGGTAGTTGTACTACATCATCATAGTGACTAAGTGCTGGCCTAAAGTTTTCATAATATTAGTGTTAAGCACCAGGAAATCAGACATTCCAGGCAGTTCAAATGGGTATCAAGATTTATTGCAAGCTTATGCTCTCTACAAGAATCTGAACTACTAATGGTGTAAGCAAATTGGCAGTAGATAAGAGTCAATGTAATTCAAGATGAGCTGGACTTAGATCTCTTGTGGGCATGAAGAAACTTGAGTCTGATGATGTGTTTGACCCCTCCCTTGGGCTCAGCCTAGTCGTCTCCTACAATTAGAGACTGTTGTTTCCTGAAATTCAGAACTAGGAATAATGGTGTAGTTTACCTTACTTTTAAATGAATTTTTCTACACATACATAGACACAGAATTAAGATTTATCTTTATGTATTCCCAAAGCAGTTAAATTTTTTATCTCCTCTCTATCCCCCCACCCCCATCCCCACACATAATTTCTTAAACAAAATTTAACACTTATGCTGAATATTAGTTACTGGGGGGAGCGAATGCGAAAATCCCAGAAAATTTAGTTAGCCCCACGTGGGAGTGGGGGGGAAACTGCTGATCTAGGTAGGTTTTGATCTGTTCCAAAAAGCTCTTCTCATATTCTGTCCCATGAAAGATACTTCAGTTTTTAGTGAAGAATCTCTTTTATGTAAAAGTATTGATTTACAAGAACATTACCACTCAAGAACATAAAATAAAGTATTATACACTCCTGGAAATGTTATCAGTCAAAGTTTCAGGGAAAATATATGCAGATTTAAGAGTGACTCTATAAATTTTCAGGCTTATCATAATTAAAATATCAGTTGAACACACTGGTAGAGTAATTAAAGGCAATGTAATTATCATAATGAAATGCATCAAGTTTGATTTCAGAAAAGACATGCAGATGTATCATCCCTCTTATGTTTAGTTTTCCAGAGGACCTATATTTCTTTCTCCATAACCCTGCGTTATTTCTCATATTTCCTTTAGGCAGCAGTATGTGCTTAAATTTCATCTTTTTTTAAAAAAAAGAAAGAAAAGAAAAATGAAAAACTTTATTGGCATTTTTAGATTGAAGGAATGATTATGTGTTATAGGAAAAGTACTGGTTCGCTGATTAGTCATTCAGCTTACAGTATTTCAATAATACATGTATCCCTCTAGGAGTAAAGATGTTGCAGTAAGAAAATAGAACTTCAACTTTTTCTTTTGAATTTGATCTGCCCCAAGTGGGAAAAAAAGAATCCTCCCAACAGATCTTTCAGCTCTATAAAATTTTCAGGTGGCAATCAATCTCAGTTGGATGAGGAAGTTGTCTGACCATTCAATGGACTAGCAACAATGTCCTCCTTTTTCAGATCACAGCATAACTGCTCTGAGGAGAAGATAAGGTTCAAAATGTGTCTACCCATATGTGATGGACCAGAGATTATCTATACAAAATCATGGCTACCATGGAGATCCTGAACTTCGTAGCTGTTTCTTACCTTGCCTTCAGGACATGGGATTGAAGTAACTCATCACCAAAGGACGTCTGAACTAAGTATCAGCCAAGTGACAAAGTCAAGGAGCCCCAAGAGAGTTCCCACTGGGCAACAGGGCAGCCAGAATAGCAGAAGAATATCCAGCTTGTCTAGACAGTTCAATATAGGTGTTTATTTCTCTGACATCATGGGGGCAGCCCTCAGTAACAAATAAGATAGATAACATGACTGCCATCTTTTCCCCCTCACTTGGTAAATAGTTCAAGACTGTGGCAGGATCCAAAATGCAGAAGGTAGTTTTTGCCTAAATTTTAGTAATACACCCCATGTGTATTACACAACCAAGCTATGAATAAACATGAATTGGAATCTGTGGGTAGATGGAAGGCCTTGATACTGAGGTTATGGAGATGTGATCTTTGGCTATGGAAAAATGCAGTGGGATAAAAGCATGTTTTCCTCAGTTGTCTCTTTTAAGTATGCAAAAACATCATGATTAAGTGTCATGAAGACTGATCGACATAAGACTGTAATTTTTCTCCCAATAACCC
>NW_015404021.1:0-3052 GCF_001527695.2 Protobothrops mucrosquamatus
GCCAGTAGATTCTGAGCCAACGTAAACCAAATGTCGCTGGCAGAGCTCTCGGGATACCTTGTGGCCCGCTTGGTTTGAGCCTGCAGAGGCCTTTCACGTTCGCTCTGTGTATTCGTAGCCTCTGTGCGTGTATCGTTTCCTTAAGCTTTGCAGAGGAGTCCAGCCTACAGGTCGCATGAAGCCCTGAACAGCTAGTAATGCGGCTCTGTGAGATTGTATAAAAGAATTAAAAAGGAAGTTTGTTGTTTATATACATTAACTGTACTGTATAGTTTATACACTGTATGCAGCCTAAGAGACTTAATCCGGCCCAGGCAAGCCGAAAGGTTCGACACCCATGCCTTGAGGTCTAGGTCAGGGGTAGGCAACCTTGGCTCTTTTAGGACTCGTGGACTTCAACTCCCAGAATTCCTGGGCCAGCCATGCTGAGGGGAAAGGGAGAGGTTTCCATGCTGGCTCAGGAATTCTGGGAGTTGAAGTCCACAAGTCTTAAAGCTGCCAAGGTTGAGGACCCCTGAAATAGGGCAGGGGTGGGGAACGTTGGCTCTTTTATGACTGGTGGACTTCAACTCCCAGAATTCCTCAGCCAGCATGGGGGAACTATGGCCCCTTCATGACTTGTGGACTTCAACTCCCAGAATTCCTGAGCCAGCATGGCTCAGCTTGGAAACCTCTCCCTTCCCCCTCAGCGTGGCTGGCTCAGGAATTCTGGGAGTTGAAGTCCACAAGTCACCAAAGAGCCAAGGTTGCCTACCCCTGGTCTAGGAGAAGAAGTGGAGGGAAAGGGAAGCTAAACCCTTAAATGTGGGCGCCGCATTCACAGGGGCAAAGGTAAACTACATTATGCTTAGAAAAAAATATTTATTTCTTGCAATACAGCTTCCGACTATGGCATGAAATTGCCAATCTTGCGATCCAACCCCGAGGATCAGATTCTCTACCAAACGGAACGCTACAATGAGGAAACCTTTGGCTACGAGGTCCCGATCAAGGAAGAGGGCGACTACGTCCTTGTGCTGAAGTTTGCCGAAGTCTATTTTGCACAGTCGCAGCAGAAGGTAAAAAGAAAAAAAGAAAAAGTGCTCCTGGGAGGGGTTCCTAGCAGCAGTTGGGCCTTTTTGTGAATGAACAAAAGCGCCACTTGAAAGGCATCAGCTAAAGCAGGGGTGTCAAACTTGCAATGTCACGTGACGTGTCGCGATGTATGGCGACTTTTCCCCCATTGCCGGAGCTGGGATGGGCGCGGTTTCGGCATGACGCATCTGGCCAGCAGTTTGACATCCCTGAGCTAAACATTGGTGGAGCTGGAGGGTGCATCCCAAGGGGTGTGAATTGGGCTACCATCCTTAACGTTTTCCCCAGGACTGTGGAGGGGAACAACCTTAAAGATTAGTTTTGACCGTATATCTCAGTGGTTTTCAACCTGTGGGTCGGGACCCCATTTGGGGTCGATCGACCATTTCACGGGGGTCGCCAAGCAAGGCTGTCCGCCATTTTCCCCCCCCCTTTTCCGGCGGGTGCCTTACCTCCCTTGGGCTGGGCCAGCTGGTGGTCGGCCTGCTCCGTCTCTGCCGCTTGCCAGCTACGCTTCGGCCGGCGTAGGGAAAGTCCTCGACTTACGACCGGTTGGGTAGTCCTCGACTTACGACCGGTTTAGTCCTCGACTTACGACCGGTTTAGTCCTCGACTTACGACCGGTTGGGGGTCACGGCATTAAAAAGGTTGAGAACCACTGGTATATCTAAAGGTAACTTGTCTGCTTTATTTTACCACTGATTTGGCTATACCGTTTTGTCCAATAAGCCGCTCCAGATGTTGGCATCATCTCAAGATTGAGGCACAGCATTAATAAAATAACATTTCTATCGGTGCCACATTTATTGAAAACAACCGAGTTACGCAGGATTCCTCCTCAAGGAGTGTAGATGGGTGGCTGTTCCATTCTTCACAAGGAGAATTTTGAATAGCTTGAAAACTTGCCAGGGCTGGGCTGGGCTGGGCCTGTTTTCCTACGTGCTGACAGCAATTCTGTCTTCTTTTCAACTCGCAGGTATTTGATGTGCGTTTGAACGGCCACATGGTGGTGAAGGACTTGGACATCTTTGACAGAGTGGGACACAGCACGGCCCACGATGAGATTGTCCCCATCAGCATCAAGAAGGGGAAGCTGAGTGTGCAAGGAGAGGTTTCTACCTTCACAGGAAAGCTGAACATTGAGTTTGTCAAGGTAAAAAAAAAACAAAACCAGCTGCCATGAAGCAAATTTGCTAAGCGCTTTTCCCCCTTCGGAAGATGGGCCGTGCCAGTCTCCTGGGCAGGCAGAGGAGCCTAAGGAACTGCGTGTCTGTTTCATTCAGGGGCCAGCCTTGCCTCAAGAGGGAGGGGCGCTTAGAGCAGGAAAGGGGGGCAGGGAGTCCTCCACTTACAATTCGCTTAGTGACTGTTTGAAATTAAAAAAGCACCGAAAAAAGTAACTTGAGACCATTTTTCGTACTTATGACCCCGCGGTCACATGATGTACATTCGGATGCCTCACAATTGACTCCTATCTATGATGGTTGCAGTGTCCTGGGGTCACGTGATCACCTTTTGCGGCCTGACAAGCAAAGGCAGGTTCACTTAACCACCATGGTGCTGACGTAACAACTGCAACGATTCACTTAACAAATGTGGCAAGAAAAGTTGTAAAATGGGGCGAAACTCACTTAACAAACTTCTCACTTAGCAACATAAATTTTGGCTCAATTGTGGTCATAAGTCCAGGACTATCTGTTTAGGGTTTTCTTCAGCCATGAACTGCTATTGGGTGCCTTAATGATGCGCATCTGCTGTCACTGGTCGTCCTGCTCCTCGGCTGTGTCAGGGCTGTGGTTTTTCAGACCATTCATAACTCAGTTTTAAAAATAATTCAAAACTCTTTTTGGAGATTGAATGTTTTATCAGCGACTCTTCCAAATTCAGATTCAAAGTCTCAAGCGTCTTCCCTCTCCTGTGTGGACAATCAAATAATATAAGATATGTGGTCCTAATATAATTATCTCTAGGCAGGTTT
>NW_015404022.1:0-3052 GCF_001527695.2 Protobothrops mucrosquamatus
ATAAACTAGGAACATTTATATTTACTGCAGTGAAAGAAAAAGGAGTATACTTGGAACAGATAAAAATCTAAGCTAGTTCTTGGAGTCTGGTTTTAGCTCTCTAAAGCATTAATTTAAACTTGAATTTAACGTACAAGTTTTTAATCTTCTCTGTTCCTAACATACTATGTTTACGAAGGAATCATTCTAGAAACAGCTTCATTAACTTGTAGCAGTGATAATTTGTTGTTACTGCTTCCTAACAAAACTATCTTCTGTCTGCTGAAAAAACTGACACAGGTAACACAGATAACATTTTCCCATACACACACTTCTGAAAGAGTTTCTTTTCTTTTTCTTTATTGCCATCAGCATGGAATGATGTGGTTTTAACACTTGAAATGACACCAGGATTGTCCACCAAGTCAGTGATCTATAAACTAAATAGACATCTAATATCAACTGGCACAATAAGCTGCAATGTCCTTAAAGTACCCATTGGAGAATATCAAGTGAATAATACCCTTTTTAAAGAAAGGGTGTAATTGTGTATTTACAAGGCAGCAGAGTTTGTTGGTTGCTTCCTTTTGCGAACTTAGAATGGTAGTCCACTAATCCACTACATTAACAGACACTGATTAGCTGTTAAATATGCTTATTGGAGGCAATTCCATTATATATAAAACAAGTACAAAAAAAGAGGTAAGAAGATTAGTAAATTTATTGTTGATGTACAACTACAAGTCTGTGTACTATGCAGAAGTCATGTTCTCGCTGTGATTCCAGTCTTTTGCCTACCATGTGCTAAATAAAACCTCTTTTTGTCTAAAAGAGAGATCCCAACCCTTTGGGCACCAGGGACTGGTTCTGTGGAAAGAGGTTTTTCCAAGAACCGGGGGGGGTGTGCAGGGTTTTGTGTGCTGCCTGCATCTCACGGATGGGGCTTTGCTTGTTTGTGCAGCCTGGTTGCTGGCATGCCGCGGCCCGGTACTGGTCCACAGACAAGGGGTTGTGGATCCCTGGTCTAAAAGGAAGGTATGATTTTTTACCACAATTTATCTAATGAAAGAATTGCATACAGTATAGAAATCAACATTGGAAGTTGATTTTTTTCCCCATTTTCTGTTGGAACTTTTAAAATCCAGATCCAATGTTCCCCTCCAGGGTTCATGTAGTCTGTTATGATTATTGAACTGAATGTATTTGCATATCTAAAGTACTTTCCCCCCAAACTGGTACCTTACAGTTGTGTTGGGAAATCGGAGATGCTATGGAGAATTCTAGGAACTTCAGTGTAAAACTCTTGAAAGATGCATCAGCTTGCATATAGCCAAGTTCAGAATAAGTTTCTGTAAATACAAACCTGTGCTTGAAAACCTCCAAACAACAGTGAGATTCAACTCATTGTTCATGGCATAAATTAAAAACAAACCAAAGTTCTCTTTTTAAAAATATGCAGTTCAGTCTCACCTTACTTATATTTACTTTATCAGAGAACTCATCAACAGTTCTTCCATTAATTTTCATTAAAATAATTTTAATAATTTAAAAATATCCTGGCATTAAATTCACTAAAATTAAGGTGGTTGACTGAACACTAAGTCATTTCACATACAGAAATCTTGTTATTAAAATATTGATCCAGTGCATCTTAATAGTTCCGTAGTTTGGGTCTTTCAAGGTGTGTTAGACATATCCTCCCTAACCAGCATGCCATCTGTCACAACACCTGAGAAAGACATATCTTCAAGCCCTCAACTTAGGAACATTCCATAGTAAGCTTGAGAAATACAAGAAGCAATCAGATTTCTGAGTTAATCTATTCCATTTAATAATAGACTATAGGAAGTCTCAATCTTACAAAAACACACAATTATATCTCTGAGAACCGCGGGAATTAAAATATCAAATAAAATAATGTAGTGGGTTTCTAACAAGTAGCCTCTCCTTTTCCTTCAGGTTATCTCTTTTCGTGTATTTCTTTTACATTTGAATAAGGATGACATTTCTTTGCCAGTTAAGATCACATTTTATTTTGCCTTATCACTTCCAATTTAAATTCATAATCCATAGCGATTTTTCCCCCTGAAAAAATGGTCACTTAATATCCTTCTGGTACCTTTGCTGGACTTTACTATGATGGAAATTGTTTATGGGTAAAGCTAAAGGATATCTTTTATCATGTTCTGCAAAATGTGATAAGAGTTAGGTGAAGTGCCTTCAAGGCAGTGGTAATACAAGGGTGACTAATGAATAGGCATGAAAAACAGACACTTGTCAGCCAGGAATTAAATGTAAACTAGGAACATACTGCACTATGCTGCATGACTATAAAAAAACCAGATGTATTTCTGCCCTTGGTAGACCTTAAGGACTTATTTCTTTCACATGTACTTGTCAGTAATCCTAGCTAAGATGTCTTAAACAAATGCAGCAGAATTCTATGATAAACTACAATAGCTTGTATTTATATTTTTATGCAACAGAAATCTTGATTTTGAGGAATATTGTCATGTCTAAGCACCATTTTCAACACATAATTTCAAATTACTCAACTTTAAAGACCACGGAAATCATTCACTTAAGGATTTTTCAAATTCAGATGTTGACACATACATAATGACAGTTAAGATTCCAAGATGAGGGTAAAAATGAGAAATCTGGTACCACCTTTTCTGAATAATAGATTTTATTAAATTCATAAGTTAGTCGGAAAAGTTGCCACCAGATTTCTGGTTTTATGATTAGCTACCATGAAGTAACATGACTCTCTTACTATAAGACAATAAGCTATTTAAAACATATATCTATGATTATATGAAGATACATGTAGTCCATTATTTAGACAAAGCTTTATTCTGTAACACAGATAGATACATCCAGGGCTTTTTTTCTCGGAGAAAAGGTGGCGGAACTCAAACCTGGCCACGCCCTCATCAAACCCTAGGACCGCCCCTTTAGAGAACAGGAATGCAAGTAAAATTTGGGAGGGGCTATTTCCGGTGTGGGAGGGGCTATTTCCGGTGCGGCCGGCCCGGAAAAAGGTGCCGGAACGCGGTTCCGCCGCGTTCCG
>NW_015404023.1:0-3052 GCF_001527695.2 Protobothrops mucrosquamatus
CTCTCTCTCTCTCTCTCTCTCTCTCTCTCTCTCTCTCTCTCTCTCTCTCTCTCTCTCTCTCTCTCTCTCTCTCTCTCTCTCTCTCTCTCTCTCTCTCTCTCTCTCTCTCTCTCTCTCTCTCTCTTTGCCAGCCTCAACCCACCTCACTTCCCTGAGTGAGGTGAAGTCCTGATACTTATTTCCTTGTGAGAATCAAATCATGGCAATTTGTGCTGTCGCTTAGCTGATTGAGTTACAATTTGGGGATCCTGAGTGGAAGAGCTATGGGAGTCTTAATAAAATAGCAGTACCCCAAAAGTTATATTGCTTCCTTATTGCCAGGAAGTGGCTTCTTCTTCCTCTGCTAGATTACATAATTCATTTAGCTTTTTTCTCTATTAACAATTAGGTTTCTGCTTAATGTATGAATTGCCTTCCTGATTATAAGGGCACCATCTAAGGGCCAGATTAAATAGGAAGCAAATTACATGACTGCAATCAATATTTTCAAAAAGTTAAATAATATCCAGTCTGGGGGGGAAGGATGAACAATTTATTAGGATGGGGATTGTAAAGGTAGGCAATAAGTTTTTATCTCTTTTCACCAGATAAATATCTCTATGAAGATTCACCACCACTCTGAGGGTTGTCTTCAGCGTAATAGAAATACATCATAAGAGGGTTTGGAGGGAGGTAATTACAAAATTTAAGACCTCCATTCCTATAAGCATTCCCAATCTTGACTGGAAGACAGCAAGTGGTATAGCTCGATTTTAAAGTGTGAGGTATCATTCCACTGACCTAAACACAGTATGTTATATAAGCTCTTATCTGACCTTATCTGTTGTAATTCCCTTATAAAAATCTTAACCTGAGGAAAAGGAAAGGCATGAGAATTTTTTAAATTCTCTACTGAAGAACTATGGCCCACTACATATCTCATGTCAGAGCCATCTTTCATCCTATGGCTGTAGACTATGAAGAAATATTGTACCGTCAAATCCATCAGTGCTCAGGTAATGAGGCTGGTTTGAGTGACAGAGATGGAGAAGTAACATCTACTGTCAGGGCAATCTATATATAAACAAAGTGCAAACCTCATACTCACTAGCACTGATGATACTGTCTAGTCAGGTAATGAAATGTCTGCAAGCAAACAACCAAGCTCAGGGTGCACTAAGAATTCCACAGACAGATAAGTGCTAGAATTCCTTAATGGCCTGCTTGGGAGTCAATTTATTCCCCGTTACTATATACCTCTGTATGCTGCTGCAGGTTAATTAGCACTGGCTAGGCTTGAATGGGAACCAGGAAGGTGGCTCCAAGCCAATAGCAATCTTACCTTTGACTTATTTTTCAGACGTGAATCTGAACTTAGTATTCACCATCCTTGATAGCTGACCTTTGCTATTGCTCAGAGGAAGGTGGGACAATGTTGGGGGACTCCTGAACTTCTAGAGTGCTGAAGGAAGCTATCCAGTGACTGGGTGATATCACTAAACAATGTGGGGGGTTACGTCCACATTGGAGCCTTTGCAAATGGTTCCAAATCAACACATTTCAGGCTGGCTGGGGAGGTAAGGAGATGGAGAAGAGAATGATTTTTCTCCCAAGTAACATTGTATAAGAAATTTGAAAGCATCAGATGGACAAAGTGGTATCTAATATACAAGCAGTAGTATATCTTAGATTCAGATAATGAGTGGAGCACCATATAAACCTAACTAAATAAGAGGTTTGTAAAAACAAATATGTTTTTACACCAAGTTAGAGGAGAGTTAAGAGGAAAATGGGACATTGATGGCTGGGAAGACTGAGTAGTCTGTTTTTCTATATGCATTATAAATAATAGACATTTTCATTTCCTTTGCCATCTGTCCAGCAAATGATGCTAAAGAATAATCAGCAATAGCTATTAGTTTTCAACAGTATACCTTAATACAGGACATTACATTATTAGAAAAAAACAATCAAATACTTTTATTTATTTCAAATGGTGGAGCAAAATGCAGCATAGTGCATAAAATTCACAGAAGCAACATATAAAATGTGTATAAACACAGCAGTAAATTATTTAAAAAACACACAGTATGAGTGATGAATAAAATTATGAATAAAATTAAATTATGGCTGCTGGACCTCACAAGGACCTCCCAGCCAGAAGCAGCAGCATGAATACCAATCACATACTGCCCCATAGCAATAAAGCTGAAACTTTGATTAAATGTTTGCAATCATAAAATTAGCAAGTATAGCATTCTAGACTTCTGGATCAATGAGTTTTCTGTCAATCCTGCTTACCTGTAGAGCCACCTTTGAAATTCCTTCGTGAGGCCAGAATGACAGAGGGTTCTTTCTACCTATGTGAATTGGAGCCATTTTCCCTTATTATCTGCTTAGAGCCCTGGACAGAGCATGTTGTTCTTTGGACATCTCACCATAATCAAGAACAGAATTGAAAAATGGTTCTAATTATTGAGGTTGGCTTTCCTGATGATCTATCCTAGTGATCGCTTATCTCCCGCCCCTGTTGCTGGTATGGTTAATAACACTGAATATCTGTTCTTTTGGTTTTCCAGCCTGGATTCAACAGTTTTCACAAAAGCTTCAGTAGTGAAAACCAAGAAGATCCTCAAATCTTATCTTAACCACTCTCACATTCTTCCCCTCCCCAATATTCTTTAGTGGTTTGAGATGGATAGATAAATGCAATATTATTCTCTTCAGTTTCAGGTGAGAGCTGAGGATCCATGAAATATGCATTTCCTTTTTCTTCTTCGAAAAAGAAAGGAGAAAGCCCGCATCACTGAGCTGTTTGGAGCTGCAATGAAAGGACTTCCGGCAAGGAGGGCTGCTCTGGACTTTTTAGATACTGAGCAGAAGGCATTGTTGTGCAGAATGAGGACTGCAGGTTGAATGACAATTTTGCCAACAATGCAAGAAGAATTTGGGTGAAAAAAATGGGTTCATCAAGTACTGTTTCCAGTCTAGCTCTCCTACTTCCTTTTAGAGTAGTGTCAAAATATAGAGGGATACAAAATGCATCCCTAATCTTATGCCTAGAGAAAAATTA
>NW_015404024.1:0-3052 GCF_001527695.2 Protobothrops mucrosquamatus
GTATGTGTGTCTATATCTATCCATCCATCCATCCATCTATCTGATTTGCCCACAGTTGAGTCCTATATATCTATGTATCTATATATCTATCTGATCTCTCTCTCATCTCTGTGTGTGTGTCTATAGCTATCTATCTATCTATCTATCTATCTATCTATCTATCTATCTATCTATCTATCTATCTATCTATCTATCTATCCATCCATCCATCCATCCATCCATCCATCCATCCATCCATTTAATTTGCCCACAGTTGAGTCCTATCTATCTATATCTATATATCTATATCTGATCTCTCTGTCTCATCTCTCTGTGTGTGTCTATATCTGCCTGCCTGCCTGCCTGCCTGCCTGTCCATCCATCCATCCATCCATCCATCCATCCATCCATCCATCCATCCATCCATCCATCCATCCATCCATCCATCCATCTGATTTGCCCTCAGTTGAGTCCTTCTGTCTCTCATAACTGAATATGGGAAAAAAATAGTCATTATATGTGGCTTATCAGGGTAAGAGTGGTGGGGTATCTAGAAATCAAAGACAGCGAGTGTGATTTGTTTGTTTCATTTCCTGGTTTTGCTAAAGCATCATTTAAAAAAAAACACCCTGTTCTTGTTAATTATTGGGTGTGTTTAATTTTTATATTGGTTCTGTTTATTTGGTAATGCCCATTTCATGTTTTCAATATAAACTACCAAGAGACTTTGATAGTTAGAGGTATAAAAGCCAAGTCACTAAATGATGTTTCCTGGGGCAGGTAGGTCTTTGTATAATGCTAATAATTACGCAATTATTTGAGAGGAGTTTCCATGAAAATCCAGCCCATCAGGAAAATGAGTGTCACCTTTCTTCTTTTGATGCTTCCCCCCCCCTTTCATATGCATTAGGGGGCAGTAAATCAGATAAAAATTCTAAATATTTTCTGGTTTGAAAAACATTTCTCGGGCGCTTGTGGCTATGACTATTTCTTTGGAAACCATTATGGGGGTGTTAAGATTAGTTTCGAATTCTCTTTTCCCAGAAGGCTTTCCTTCAAACATTATCTATGGTAAATTATCCCATGTGCTTATGAATGTTTTTCATCCTTACCACAGGATGAAATTAGTTTTCGTAACTAAGTCACCCTGCTCTCTGAATTTTCGTGAGCTGACACTTTTAAGTTCCTTTCTTGAAAAAGGCCTAGAAGTGAATGTTGTAACAAACTTTTTAAACATTTTGCTGTTTATTGCTGCTGATTATGTCTGCTGATGGATAGAACGTGCCAGGTAAATTCTCTTCTGTAATATGTCCATCTTTTTCCCACGCCATTCACCAAATTGCTTCATCAAACCCACATTAATGGCATAGACCAGCATTTTAATAGAGGTAGATTTCAGTACTGTTGGCTGGAATGGGCTTCATTTTAGTTCCTGCAGCTGGGGATCTACGTAGACCGTTTTTATTTTTTTCCCCCCCAACCTTGGCAACTTTTGAAGATGTGTGGCCTTCCACCCCCTATTAGAAGGTCTGTCCTGAGCAGGCTCTACAAAATAAAATAAATCTCATTTTTGTAATCCAGCTTTCTGTTTTTACTCTCCTTTTGCTTGTTGATGTGATTTCCTGGCATTCCCCAGTTAAACTTCCAACCTTCAAATGAAAAAAATAAAGCCAGCCTAACATTTCCATCTTTGTTTCTTTGAATGCCATCATAACCGTTGGTCATCCTCACGTAATCATCCCATCCTTGACTTGATTTGAATGGGTTTCATCTCAATTCTGTTGTTGTTGAAAGGATTCCAGAAGGGGACATTAATGAGGGGTCCTGGGTGCTCTCTGAATTTGCTTGTTTTCTTGCCGACGTTTCATGACCCTAACTAGGTAACAGCATCAGTGCTAATACTAGCTGATTAGTCTTAGCACTGATGATGTTACCTAGTTAGGGTGATGAAACGTCGGCAAGAAAACAAGCTCAGAGAGCACCCAGGACCCCTCATTTCAACCCTGAGCTGCAAATATTCTCCTCCATTGGTGACATTAATTGCCAAATTCTGCTCTTTGTTGTTGTGTGTGTCTGGCTTTCCCCCTCAAAGGGCGAAATGGTCAACAGCATCGAAAAGAACGTGATGAACGCAGTGGACTACGTAGAACACGCCAAGGAGGAGACCAAGAAGGCTGTCAAATACCAAAGTAAAGCGCGTAGAGTAAGTCTTCCCGTGGGGCAAACCTTGATCCGTTGTTTCCGGACGGTTTTTTTTTTTATGTTGTGTGTTGTCTGGCAAGCCACGCAGTCCTTCCCGTGCCACAGTCCTTCCAGGGTTACCGAGAGTCCTGGACTTACAACCAAAATGGGAGTCAGCATGGCTAAGCCTTGCCAAGCATGGCAGTTGTTAAGAGGTGGAGCCGTGCCTGATTTGATGCCCTTTCGGCCCCAGTTATTAAGCAAATCCCTACAGTTATTAAGTGAACCGTGCAGTCGTTAAGCGTATCCAGCTTCCCCCATTGACTTCCCTTGTCGGAAGCCAGCTGGGAAAGTCACAGATAGTGATCACAGGAGCCCGGGACGATGCAATTATCTTAAATCAGTGGTTCTCAACCTTTTTAATGCCGCGACCCCAACCGGTCGTAAGTCGAGGACTAAACAGGTCGTAAGTCGAGGACTAAACCAGTTGTAAGTCGAGGACTAAACCGGTCGTAAGTCGAGGACTACCCAACTGGTCGTAAGTCGAGGACTTTCCCTGCCCGGGAGCACCGTGCATGCATGGTTCCACCCCCTGCGCCGGCCGAGGCGTAGCTGGCAAGCGGCAGAGACGGAGCAGGCCGACCACCAACTGGCCCAGCCCAAGGGAGGTAAGGCACCCGCTGGAAAAGGGGGAAAAAATGGCGGACAGCCTTGCTTGGCGACCCCCATGAAATGGTCGATCGACCCCAAATGGGGTCCCGACCCACAGGTTGAGAACCACTGTCTTAAATAGAGGCGCCAGTTGCCAAGCGCCCAACTTTTGATCAGGTGAATGTGGAGATGTTCAAGGACCGGTTGTAAGTCTCTCATTTTTGTTGTAATGTTGAACAGT
>NW_015404025.1:0-3051 GCF_001527695.2 Protobothrops mucrosquamatus
TATGAGAAAATGTCTCTGCGCCGGGTCAGACATCTGGTGCCTCGTCCTTGAATCTCATGGTCTGCCTTCTTTATCTATTATCTATTATATAGAATAGAATAGAACACAGAATAGAATGGAAAATAGAATAGAAAATAGAATAGAATAGAAAATAGAATAGAAAATAGAATAGAATAGAATAGAATAGAATAGAATAGAATAGAAGGAATGTAAAATAGAATAGAATAGAATAGAATAGAATAGAATAGAATAGAATAGAATAGAATAGAATAGAATAGAATAGAATAGAAGCTGGAAGGGACCTTGGAGGTCTTCTAGTCCAGCCCCCTGCTCAAGCAGGAGAAAGCCCTGTAAGGTATCCTCCTATACATCTTGAAGGGTATATATTTGATGTTCGGCATATTTTTCAGATTAAAAGTCTTTTGCAAGTCACACATAGACAACAGATGATACATTTATAATGTGTACGATTTGTATTTTGATAAATTCATCTCTCACTATTATGCTTGTTTACTCTCTCTTCCTTTCCTTCTCGCTGTTTATTAGACTGGCCTCATTCAGTATTTTTACATTGAAGACTGGCAATATGTCAACAAGTATCAGCATTCGGTTGGCGTGAAAAAAATCTTCCCAGATCCCAACGGAACCAAATTGGTTTTTGTCGATGCCAAAAGTGATGGTTTTGTTTACTGTCCCGTAAGTCATTCCATTTCCTTTGTACTTATTTATTTTTGGTTGGATTCTGCCTGCATTGCTTACTCTTACCTTTTGTTCGGGAATTTCCTCTGTGACTCCTATCAAATAATGTTAAATTCACACTTTTTTTTTTCCTTCAGCGAACGATGAGGTTTTTAGGATGAGAAAATAACTAGAGCTATCTCCCAGACACCCGCCTCTGTGTCTTCTACCTCTAAATAGAACTTATCAAATAAGCCACATTGTAAGACTGATATTGCTTTCACGGGATTGAGATTGCAGCTGGATTTCCATGTCAAAATGATACAAAAAGTTTCATAACGTTTTTCAATATTCCTGAAAGGCTTTAGTGTTATGCCAGTCTCTTATCCTTAAATAAAAGTGCATTATTCTTGGTCATAAAATAAAAGTTGTTTATAATAATAATAATAATAATAATAATAATAATAATAATAATAATAATAATAATAATAATAATAATAATAATAATAATAATAATAATAATAATAATAAAAAGTTGCAAGGGACCTTGGAAGTCATCTAGTCCAACCCCCTGCTCAGGCAGGAAACCCTATACCATTTCAGACAAACGGCTGTCCAGTCTCTTCTTAAAAACTTCCAGTGTTGGAGCATTCATAGCTTCTGGAGGCAGGTGGTTCCACTGGTTAATTGTTCTAACTGTCAGGAAGTTTCTCCTTAGTTCTAGGTTGCTTCTCTCCTTGATCAGTTTCCACCTGTTGCTTCTTGTCCTGCCTTCAGGCGCTTTGGAGAATAGCTTGACTCCCTCTTCTTTGGGGCAGCCCCTGAGATACTGGAAGACTGCTATCATGTCTCCCCTCGTCCTTCTCTTCGTTAAACTAGACATACCCAATTCCAGCAACCGTTCCTTATATGTTTTAGCCTCCAGTCCCCTGATCATCTTTGTTGTTCTTCTCTGCACTCTTTCTAGAGTCTCAGCATCTTTTTTACATTGTGGTGACCAAAACTGGATGCAGTATTCCAAGTGTGGCCTTACCAAGGCGTTGTAAAGTGGTATTAACACTTCACGTGATCTTGACTCTATCCCTCTGTTAATATACATCCTCTATTTACTGGTTTTGGATATTGATCTACACGGTCCTTGACTTACAACCATTATTTAGTGACCGTTTCAAGCCACAACAGGACTAATAGAAGTGACTTATGCCCGTTTTTCACACTTAACGACCACTGCAGCACTAAATAATGAAACCGAGTTTGTATAATATAGTAAACCTTGGAAATAATCATAACATTCCCATTCCACGTTAAAAGCCCAGGCGGTCCTCAGCTTTACAACATGTTCATTTAGTGACGGTTCAAAGTTACAGCAGCACTTGGGAAAAGTGGCATTGCGATCATTTTGAACACTCCCAGCCGTTGCAGCATCGCCGTGGTCACATGGTCAAAATTCTGAGGCTTGGCAACTGGCATGTACTTATGACGGTTGCAGCATCCCGGGGTCACGTGATCCCCTCTTGCAGCCTTCTGACAGGCAAAAATCAATGGGGAAGCCAGATTCCTGTAACAACCGTGTTACTAGTGATCCACTTAACAACGGTGGCAAGAAAGGTAAAATGGGAAAAAGATCACTCAAGAATTGTCTTGCTTAGCGACAGAAATATTGGGGGGGGTCAATTATGGTCGTATGTCAAGGACTAACTATAATGTTTCATACAGAATTCCCCCTTGTCTTTGTTAGCAACAGTTTAGTCCTGTTCTTTACGTTACTTCTCTGATCTTCTGCCCCCTGTTTGTTTAGTGCTGTCTCATTACTTGGTTAAGTCACCTATATATATACTACAGGTCTTCATACAGTAGTGGCCAAAATTGTGGAAAACCTTTTGGGAAAAGTGTACAGTAGAAATGCCACCTTTGGTTAAGTTTCCACCCATTTTTCTTCTAATTTCTTTATAACTGTAGCCTTGTTCACTTAATAATTCTATTTTACATCGCTTTCTGGGCGACCGGTCAACTCTTTGCACCATGACTTTAATTTTATTACGTTTCACAAGCTCACACAATGAAAGAACACAAAAAACCCCAACCAACTTGACAACGATCACATAACACACTGACAAATGTCCTCCTCTCAGCTTCAATACATGACATCAATAACCGAATCCTACCGTGATCTGGTTTAGTTTTAGTTTTAGTTTTATTAAATTTATACCCCGCCCTTCTCCCGGAGGACTCAGGGCGGCTTACAGCCAACTTAAAAACAATAATACAATATAATACAAAATTTAAAAGTAATTAAAAATAGATATTCAATAGGCCGCTTATACTAAAAATTTTGTTAAAAACCAATTTAAAATACCCCTAGGCCAGTCCTGC
>NW_015404026.1:0-3051 GCF_001527695.2 Protobothrops mucrosquamatus
CTCTCTCTCTCTCTCTCTCTCTCTCTCTCTCTCTCTCTCTCTCTCCTTCATCTCATTCTCAGCAGAGAGAGATTCAGTCCGCCTGCCCCATTTGTGGCTTTTGAGCTTTTGCCTCACTTCATCTCGGGGAGATTAGCGGGATGAGAGAATGACCGTGTCTTGAAAGGGTCCCGCCAGCAGAAATTTACGTCCTGTTTATTCAGGCATTTGTTATGATGTGGGGAAGTGGAAAGAACCCAACGAGAAAAAGGTGACTGCTGCCTGCTGACGTCCTGTTTTCTCCAAAGCACCCTGTGCGGTTGGATGTTCTTCCCTCCCCCTCATTCTCTCCAAGAGCGGCAGAACGTATTTGATCTTTCTTCACAGCAATCATCCGTGCAGTATTCGTTTCAACACATTATTGAACGGAGAAGTGTGCACATAAATAAAATTCTTCTCTTCCTGGTCTTGTCTCTCTCTCTCTCTTTTTTTTTTTCCTGCTGCTTTCTTGGCTGTCTACTTTCAGCTCTAAGCTTTTCCCTGATCTGCCTAGGGAAGTCTGCGTCAGCTCGTCTATAGATTAGCTTCCTGCAGTGAGACCTGAGTTGGTTTGTTTCCCCATGAGTTGTTGAATAAGCCATAATTAGCTGGGTTCACAGAATCCCCTGAGCCAAACTCAAATAAACCACATTAACATAATACATGAGCCTAATTAAGAGAGTGATGTTCCGGTTCCTTTCTGTTAACAGATCTTATTTAATATGGGGTGAAAAAGAAGAAGGGCCTTGCTGGTGTCCTGCCATTAAGAAGTGGTGAAGGAGGGGGTTTATTGGGTACTATTTCTGTAACTTCAAATGTGGGAAATAGGGGGGGGGGAGTGACAATGGAAGAAGACCAGATCTCCACTAAACCAGCTTGTACCAGCATCTTCAAGGCCATTTGCCCTGAGAATAGAATGTTACCCGTTTGACACCTCAGAGTTTCTCAAAACATCTTACCGGCATTGCAGTGGCTGGCCAGGGGACCGGTCATGGTGGGGGGAGTGGGAAAGGAAAAGAAAAGAATAGCTTTGTATTTTGCTTGGGAATACCGGATTCCCCCTGACTTTACTGCAACCAGTTTCAGTCAAAGTTCCTCTGTTCCAATCAAATGGAGTCATGAGTCTGACTTTCCTGAGGGAGTAGACCGGGGCAGGCCTGACAGCTGTGGACTCCATTAAAGCTAAGGAGTGAGTTATAGGAGCTGATTTCAGGAGGTCATAATTAAGACATTTAAAGTGATAACTATTGTCAATAGTCATTTTTATTAATGATAGTTTTTACTCCATTGTGGTGAAGTGGTTGATGTGCTGGAGTGAGACAGGAGGCCCAGATTTTAGCACACCCACAGAAACATACCAAACAACTTTGGATCAGTCTCTCTTTCCGCAACCGGCTTATTTTACTGGGTTTTTTGTTATGGAGTAAACGGGAAAAGCAAATGCCACGAATGCCTTCTTGAACCCCTGAACAAGCAGTTGGATTTAACAAACAAAAAACCCTTCTCTTTCTGTATGGGCAGAGCAATCCTATAATCACATTAAGCTGTGGCTGAGGATAAGACATGGCTATGGTAGAAGAAGGGCCATCGCTTCCGGAACATGTTTAATATGAACATGAAAGCAAATAAGATGACCGCAGCCCTGAAAACACTGACAGGGGCAACAAGTCAGAGACTATGACAGTAATTCCTCATGCAGCTCAGATAGCAACACAACCTTTGACCTCACAGTGATGCAGACAATTCCAATCCACTACCCATACAACTTGTACAGCTCCCATGTTCAAGCACTTCAGAAATTCAGGGACTCGGCCAGAAATAACTTCGCTATTTCAGTGTCTGATTTTGCAACCACCTCAAGACTCACCAACACAATTCAGACACAGCACACCAAAGGGGCAAAAAGAGAAGACCTCCCCCCAATAAGCCAGCCATTTAATTCCTTGGTCAGGATGTTTACAGAAAGCCAATGCAGCTAGTCCTTGATCAACAAGGCAATGGGGTCCAGAATTTCTGTCGCTAGGAAACATGGTCACAAAGTGTGACGACACATAATGGCTCCTTTTATTGATGGCAGTTCCGGCACTTCTGGTTTCCCATCATTAAGCAAATCCTGCACTGTAGTTAAGCGCAACATCATGTGGTCACCATCTGCCAGCTTCCCTATTGGAGAATGGAAGGACTGAAAACAGCAAGAGGAAATTCAATATTTTCATTTTTGCTTCTGGGTTTAGCAAATGATAAATTGCTCAGCGAAACAGGTTTATAATTTTTCCTTCATTGGTATAAATGAAGTAGTTGTGAGAATATCTCTATTATGTACCAATTATTTTTACGCACCATCCTTTAGCACTTGAATTTATCTGCACAGATGAAACCCAGCTAAGTAATATGTAACAATCATTAAAATATTCATTTTACTAACTGGGGTAATAGTTGGAGTTAATTGAAATCCTTCAGTTAATTAGATTCCAGTGGGATTAATGATTCAGCCCAATCTTTTCACAGGCCTTTCTTCATAACATATTACTTATGTCATGTTTTGGGCTTTTTCCTTTAATAAAAACCTACAATCACAAATCTCCTGGATCACCAAACTAACAAATTTTGTAAGAAGCTGTGGTCTTCCTGTCTCTTGTGTAACAGGAGAACAATTCAAAAAAAGAGCTGCCCAAATAATTAAGGATATAGAAGCACAAAATGATATAGCGATCCTTAGTAAGGTGGGTAACTTGAAATGGCTGAGTAAATACAAACGTACTTTTCAAGTAGACAGCTATTTGAAGTTACAACTGCCAAAACACCTTAGGGAGATATTTACGCGAGCGAGATTCGAACAGCTTGACACAATGGTCAGATATGGGAGATTTCATTCTATACCTTACAATGAGCATCTCTGCATTTGCGGAGCGGCAGAGGTAGAAGACCTGACTCACATACTATTTGATTGTTGCCTGTACAAGAGGGTGAGAGACAGGTACCTCGGTCTATATACCAAACGAATGACTCATTGGGATCCCCATATCAAAACAA
>NW_015404027.1:0-3050 GCF_001527695.2 Protobothrops mucrosquamatus
TTGCACAGCATTCAGAGGAACATTAGATCTCTCTTGCTGTGTCACATATGAAAGGGATCGATGCATTTTTTCCCCCTTAAGTTTGTATGCTCCTACAAAAGAGTGATGCACACATTATATAAACAGCCTTTCATGGCATGGATCAGGTTATCTGAGGAACCAGCTCATTCCAATGAGATTAGCCCACCCCATCTGCACTTGCAGAAAAGGATGCTGCAGACCTCGTTGCTCAAGGAATTGTGCCTAGTGGCATCCAGAAGAACCTTTTCTACCAAGGCTCACAACCCCTGGAGTATCCTGCCTCTGAGTGACATCCCCCCCCCCTTTCTGGACTTCCAAAAGGGCTTGAAGACCTGGGTCTGCCAGCTGGTCTGAGGACCCAATGGGGGAGTGGCATCTTGAATTTAATGGATTAATTAGATACCACCTATTCCCCATGCACACTCTGCTCCTTTCCTTTCTATCTTGGTTAATTGAATTTTAACTGAATTTGAAATGTATGATGGTTCTTCTTTATTGTTTTCATGTTTTATATGGTATTTGAATTGTATGACTGTAAGTTGCCTAGAGTCGCCTCAGTGAGGTAGCAAAGAACTTTAATAATAAAATAAATAAAATCTGGACCCACAATGATCATTCTAATTATCAGCTCTTTGACATAAAGATATCTTCCTGTTTTCTTCTTTAAGAATGTACTGCTGAATAATTCAGAAAATTCACGTTATACAATCTTAGTGGACAAATTGCATCCATACACAAATTACATTTTCCGAGTTCGCTGTGCAACTCCAGTGCCTTTCTTTTGGAAATGGAGTAATTGGAGCAAGAACAAGACCGACACAACTCAACAAGCCCGTAAGTTTATTAAATTTTGGATGGCTATGAATGAAAATTGAAATTAAACATGAGTCCTCATGATTTTCTATGATTATGAGATTCACCTAAAAACACCATCAGACATCTCTAAGCACCAAGTGCATCCTAATAATTATGGATCTGACCATTTTTGGCTTTGCCATGGCACAAATCATGCATGAACATCCTCTTCATTTTGTATGATTTTCACATGGGATCAACATGAAAACATTGTAAAATTGCAGAACATGATTATCTACACACAATCACAGCTGGAATCATGAATCTGAGAAGTGAATCTTTAATAATCATATTGTGTTTTATAGGTCATAACCAAAATAAATTTTATAAAGTACCAGAAACTCTTCCAAAACACAGATTTACTGTAGTGTCACACTGATCTATTATTTGATAGTTTCAGATAGATTCTACGTAAAAAAAGTTCTGTCCAAAAACAGAAGCAGAAATAATAGTAGATTATTTAAAAAGCTGTTCCTCAGTAAAACTTTATCTTACCACTTTGTGAGTCAAACTTTAATACATAAATGAAAACATTCAAACTCACAACTCAAAACTTCACAAATTTCAGACCATCTGATATGTTAATTTGTACAACTAAAATGTTACAGCTATTTTGCAATTAATTAATTGAAATGTGAATAGTAAGTAACATTTGGTGTATCCAAAATATCTTTAGGCTAAATGATATAAGAAAAGTCTATGTCTCTGTAACTATAAATAATTTTTTCCCCATTGTTTTTTTCCAAACAATGAAAAAGCTTCAGGGTTGCAAATGGTACAATGCCTGATGAATAAAAATTGGACAATACATAAACTGGTTTTTTAAAAAGAAAATGTACCTATTATGTATGCCTGTTAACAATTAATACTTTCATTAATGCAATTAACCACTCTTCTCCTAGAACCAGCAAGAGAGCTTGATATCTGGAGAGAAAAAGATGCTAATGATACAGTCACTCTCTTTTGGAAGGTATATATTGAGATTTTTGTGTCTAAGTTCCCATTAACTCTGTTTTGAATATCAATTTTTAAAATGTATTTTATTAGATTTTTTAAAATCCCTCTTTTATTACTTTATAAGTAACTCAAGGCCTCAAACATACCTAATACTCCTTCCTCTTCCTATTTTACCCACAACAAGTGGGTTGGGCCGAGAGAAGATGATTGGCCCACTGTCACCCAGTTGGCTTTCATGACTAAGGAGGGACTAGAACTCTCGGCCTCCTGGTTTTTAGCCTGGTGCCTTAACCGTTGGACCAAACTGAGTCAATATTTAACTGACTGAAGATTGAACTTTCCTTGAACTTTCACATAACTCTTTCAAAGGCATATCAGCACCATTGGGAAGATTTCTCCTCTCAGCAGTCACAGGAGAAATGGTTTTGTAAAAATATCCTCAACACGGTCAGATGCAACATTGTCAGAAATATACATGGATGGTCAACCATGGTGGTGATTTTGGCATGTGTAGAACATCTCTTCAGGCAAGACATGCTTGTGTACCCCATGCCAAGATTCCTTTGACCTGTCCCACCAAATGTTGTCTTCTGGACCGTTTGTATGTCTTTGTGCAATAAGGACAGTTGTATAGCAGTGGTTTGCCCGGTGCTTTGTAAATAGAGGACGAGGGTGTCTTTCCTGCGGCCCTCAAGGAGGCCGTTGTGAGGCCCCTCCTCAAGAAGCCTTCCCTTGACCCAGATGAGTTGGCCAATTATCGCCCGGTCTCCAACCTTCGCTTTGCAGCGAAGGTTGTTGAGAGTGTGGTTGCGCAGCAATTCCCTCGGCACCTGGATGAAACAGTCTATCTAGACCCATACCATTCGGGCTTCAGGCCGGGGCACAGCATGGAAACGGCATTGGTCGCGTTGGTTAATGATCTCTGGAGGGCCCGGGACAGAGAATATTCCTCTGTCCTTGTTCTTTTGGACCTCTCAGCGGCTTTTGATACCGTAGACCACGGTATCATGCTGCGGCATCTCGGTGAGTTAGGAGTGGGAGGCACCGTTAAGCGGTGGTTCTCCTCCTTCCTCACCGACCGTACGCAGTCTGTATTGGCAGGGGGACAGAGGTCGACTCCTAGACCCCTAACCTGTGGGGTGCCTCAGGGGTCGGTCCTCTCTCCCCTTTTGTTCAATATTTATGTAAAGCCGCTGGGGGAGATCATTCGTGGCTTC
>NW_015404028.1:0-3050 GCF_001527695.2 Protobothrops mucrosquamatus
ATCTCTCTCTTCCTTTCCTTTTGCTCCATTTTCTTCTTCATTGGTCAGCCAAGAAAAGCCACCTGCCTCCTCCATCAAACAACCTTCAGCATCATCTTCTCAGTTGATGTCTCCTCTACCTTAACCTAAACAATCATCATGCTGGTGCTGGCCTTCACAGCCCCAGGCCAGGAAACCCCCTGAGGAGATGGTGGGAGACGTCTGTCCAATTCTTTCATACCTTCATGTACTGGAGTTTAAAATGGGTCACCTGGCTGGGAGCTTCTTCTCCATTCCCTGAATATGACATGAATTAGAGAGATCCTCCTTCAACACACTGAAGGTTCTCCTGCTATGTGTTATGGTAATTAGAAGGTACTTAGAATAACAGAGTTGGAAGGGACCTTGTAGGTCATCTAGTCCAACCCCCTGGCCAAACTGGAGACCCTACACCATTTCTGACAGATGGCGGTATAAGGACCACTTCAACCCCACATCTTAAGAAAGCAGAACTCTTGGAAACAATTTCTTCCAACAGGAACTTTTATTAAGAGTAGTTGATAGCAGGCATAATAGACAGGATCTGAGGGATTCCTTACAGATCGATACTTTAAAGTTCCCCAAGCAAACCCCACCCCACAGTTCATCCGGATGGTTCAAAACCGGCCAATCCCCAGGTGTTAAATCCACTGTGGAAAAAGGGGAGATAACATTGATCTGGCTCTGGTTGCAGTGCGTTGTTCAAGCGGCTATTCACACCTTCTTTTGAGAAATGGAGAGATACGGGACTTCCGGTGGCTGCCGGCGGCCGATGGAGGCAATTTGATAGCCTCCCATCAGCATTCTATGTAAAAGCCGGCAAAACAGCACGTATCAGCTGTTTGCCGGCTTCAGCTTTCTTCTCGGGCGAAGGGAAGAAGGTGAGCTGCTGGTGAGTAGGCGTAGAGTTCCCTAGTCTCCCTGAGGGCTCTCGGGGAGACGTAGGTGTGAACTCCGCCGGAGCTCACAGCCATCTCCATAGATCGGGACATCTTCGTTCCAGCAACGAAGCAAGACACCGTTTCCACCTCTAATGATAAAGATTTGAATTGTGAGTAAAGCTCTAATAGACAGAGCTTACCAGGAATGTCGGATTTTTCGGATAAAACTTCAACTCTAACTCGATTGCTTTAAAGACATCTTCTGTAATGGTTAAGCTGAAAGTGAAACTTAAAGAAAAAAATGGCTGCGGTCAAACCGCTTCTTTGTTCTAAAGGAAAACTTTTACTTCTCTTCTGGTTGTGGATTGCTACATTGTAACAGACTGTAAAAAATATAGAAAAACTGAAGAAAAAATCTAGAAAAATTCTAATTAAATGACTGCTGTTCTGCATTGACTTTTGATACTTTTAAAAAAAATTATAACTATTCTTAAGTTATAATGGCTTCTAAACGTGGAACTTCTGCAGCACCTAAAGCTGTTGCTTCATCCCCAGCTGTACAAACATCACAGCAGAAAGCTAAAACTCCCCCACCTTCTCCTCCTCCTTATATTACTCTTAAGGATTTACAAGATTCTTTGGCACAGCTCTCAAAACAAATGACACAGCAAATTATACAGCAAATGAGAGTGGAAACTGAGGAACGTCTTGTAAAGAAAAATGATGAATTGTGTGAGAACTTATCTCAAATTTTTCAAGGTTTTGCTTCTCATGTGGACCATATAGATGAACGTATAGATGAAGTGGGGGAGAAGATGGAGGGGATGGAAGAGAGAATGGAGGAGAGAATGGGAAAGGTTGAAGAAGAAGTGCAGATAGCACAAAATGATATTGTGATGTTACAATTTAGAGAGATGGAACATGCTATCAGAGGGTTAAAAGAGGATTTACAGGAAAAACTTAAAGAGGAAGTATCAGCTGCATTTGCCTTGGTCTTTGACTGCAATCCTGAAATTATCTTTGGAGAAATTGAAAAAATATATAGAGTAAACTCATGGGTCGCACGTCAGAGGAAACAGCCTAGGAATGTTGTTGTTTATTTTTCTAGAAAGACACGTCGCAATGATATTATATAGGCTTTTTATCATCAGAGGTTTCAGATAGCTGCACAAGATGTTATACTTTTGAAAGAAGTACCATCTAAAATCTTAAGAAAAAGAAAGGAATTTGCCTTTTTGGCACAGGAGTTAAAAAAGCGACAACTGCCTTTTAGATGGGAAATACCAGTGGGAATGGTCCTGAGTTATGCTGGGAATCGTTATAAACTTGATACAGTTCAGAAGGCCAGAGAATTTTACCAAACGGTTCTGAAAGCTGACTACCCCATCAACCAAAGGAGCAGAAGAAATAGTGGAACAACTGATTGTAGATTTACCAAGTGTTACATCGTTGCCCGCAGTAGAGTTTCAGAGTCAACAATTGTTGGAGTTAAAGGATGCAAAAGAACAGAGAATGACACGTGCAGCCTATAGGCGAAAGGAGAGAGAACAACAAAAAGAAACTGTGCCTATAACATATCCATCTACCTCAGAAGCTGTGGGAGGGGCTAGACCAAAAAGATCTGCTACAGCAGATTTACATGGGATGCTCCAGAAATTTCAAAAACCAAAAGATGGCTAAGTTCTTGACTTGGAATGTTAATGGACTGAATTCACCACAAAAAAGGGAAAAAAATTCCATTACTTAAAACAACATAAAAATGATATTATATGTTTACAAGAAACGCACATTACATCAAATGATCAAAAGTATTTGATTAACTATAAATTGGGATTACATTTTGTTGCTCCTGCACCAAGGAAAAAAGCTGGCATAGTTCTTTATGTTAAGAAGGAGTTATTGCCAAAGTTAATAGATTATGATACAGAAGGAAGATTTATACTTGTTGAACATTTGTTGAATGGGAAGAAATGTCTCATGGTTGGTTTATATGCACCTAATCAATGTCATCTACAGAAACAATTTTACTGTTCTCTACATCAAAAAATAGCCCAATTGGATTATTATTATGATGGGAGATTGGAATGGTGTAATAGATCCAATGAAAGATAAGATGACTTCTTCTAAAATTTCAACTCAAATTAAATTACC
>NW_015404029.1:0-3050 GCF_001527695.2 Protobothrops mucrosquamatus
CAGGGCCAAGGGTATCACTTAGGTGTTGCTTGTTAAAGTTGTGAAATGTGTTATTAGTAGAACTCAAGTGAGAATTTGATGTTCCGGTCCAAATGGACAAATGGCTGTCCAGTCTCTTCTTAAAAACTTCCAGTGTTGGAGCATTCACCACTTCTGGAGGCGGGTTGTTCCACTGGTTAATTGTTCTAACTGTCAGGAAATTTCTCCTTAGTTCTAGGTTGCTTCTCTCTTTGGTTAGTTTCCACCCGTTGCTTCTTGTCCGGCCTTCTGGTGCTTTGGAAAATAGGTTGACCCCTTCGTCTTTGTGGCAGCCTCCCAAATATTGGAACACGGCTATCATGTCACCCCTCATCCTTGTTCTTCATTAAACTAGACATACCCAATTCCAGCAGCCGTTCCTTATATGTTTTAGCCTCCAGTCCCCTAATCATCTTTGTTGCTCTTCTCTGTACTCTTTCTAGAGTCTCAGCATCCTCTCCTAATTTTAGGAACCATCACTTCATAGTTCTGCAAAAGTTACATTATTCCCTAGCAATCTCTCCTACCTGTGCCTTTTTCTTGGAAAGCAGAAGTCAGTCAGAGCAGATTACTCTGGGCTAGCTTATCAACTATTGCCGCCATTCTGCAGAGACTGAAGCAAGCGGCACCAAAAAGACACACAGACACACACACAGTGAGCTAAGCAGAAAAACAGGAATCACCTTCTCTGTCATGACTGAATCAAGTCCAAGGTAAAGCTAAGCACTTAATGAAGTCCAATTAGAGTCACTGTACTTTATAGGAGAGACGTGTTATTATGGTGGGGGGGAAAAATCGGGAATCTGTTACCACTTTTTCCAAATTTTACTAAGAGGCACAAGCTTTCGTGAGCTACGTTTCCCGCCTCTGGTCAACTGGCGAGCTGCCGCTCACAAAAGCTTCTGCTTTTAATAAAATTCGTTAGCTGGGAGAACTGCTAACAGACCCTTGTTGGGTTTTTTTCCCCCTTTACTTTATTTTTTGCGCTTTCTTTGGTGCAAAATCACGTTTGTAATCTTCAGATGATTATCTGCACACAAAACAGGTTGCAATCAGGTCAGCAATTTACTGACCCTGAATAGGGGAGAAATGCTTATTTAGCGGATAGGACGGCAGAAAATACAAACGTTCTGACTTGGGATGAATTTCTGGCTGCCGGAGGCTCTTCTCCCATCAAGGTTCATTAAAGATGAAAAGGGGGGGGGGGAAATCCCCATCCTCTCTATATTCTGCAACCTGTGGGGCACCCAGTCCCAATCTGTTTAAGGGCTGAGCGTGGGCTTCTGCACCCTTATCGGAGGTACAGCTTGTGTTTCTGTACGCCGGTTGATAACATGCCTTTCGCCTGCCACCGGGAGTAATGCGATGGTCAGCAACTCAACCAGTATCTTAGGTTCAACACGGAGTAAAAGAGATGCCAGACCTGCTGCTATCCTGAAATTGCAGCAATTACCCCGACTGCTCTTTAGAAGGCCAGATCCTGAAGTTGAAACTCAAGTACTTTGGCCACCTAATGAGAAGGAAGGACTCCCTGGAGAAGAGCCTGATGCTGGGAAAGATGGAGGGCAAGAGAAGAAGGGGACGACAGAGAAGGAGGTGGCTGGATGGAGTCACTGAAGCAGGAGGCGTGAGCTTAAAGGGACTCCAGAAGATGGCAGAGGACAGGAAGGCCTGGAGGAACATGGTCCATGGGGTCGCGATGGGTCGGACACGACTTCGCAACTAACAACAACAACATTTGCAAATTCTGCAGTGCACACCAGAAGGCATCTAACTTTCCTTGGACACCTTTCAACAGAATAACAAGAGTTGGAAGCACCTTGGAGGTCATCTAGTCCAACCCCCTGCTCAAGTGGGAGACCCTGTACAATTCCAGACAAATGGCTGTCCAGTCTCTTCTTGAAAACCTCCAGTTGTGGAGCGCTCACTCACTATTTTCCAAAGCACCTGAAGACAGGACAAGATAAATCCTGTGTTAGTTTCTTTTCATCCTGTTTTGCTAACTGGATGAAGGCAAGCGGTTCCACTGGTTAATTGTTCCCACTGTCAGGAAGTTTCTCCTTAGTTCTAGGTTGCTTCTCTCCTTGGTTAGTTTCCATCCGTTGCTTCTTGTCCTACCTTCAGGCGCTTTGGAGAATAGCTTGACTCCCTCTTCTTTGGGGCAACCCCTGAGATATTGGAACGTTGCTATAATGTCCCCCCTCGTCCTTGTTCTTCATATATTTTAGCCTACAGCCCCCAAGCATCTTTGTTGCTCTTTTCTGCACTCTTTTCAGAGTCTCCATTGCATTTCTGCTCCCAGTTAGCAAAACTGGATGAAAAGAAATTAACACAGGATTTATCTGCATCCTTAAGCTTCATTCTAGCTTTTACTTCAGCCTTGAGCAGCACGCCCATGGGAATGACTACATGAAACGTCTGTTTACTATCCTCACACTTGGCAGAGGTGTGCAAAATGTTGCGTGTGTGGAATTTCAGGAAAAGTTCTGTTTGAGTGCAAAATGGGGAGCTGGTTTGGCTTGCATGTGTGCCGAAATGATGTACTCAATTTAAGTTTTACATTGAGAGTTCGGAAAGACTCCAAGGTATTTTACTTAGTTGGGTTTATCATAACATATCCAACAAAACGTCCTCCTCGTTTTCCCCACCACAACGCTGTGAAGTGGATTGGGCTGAGTCAACCAACTGGCTTTCATGGCTAAAGCAGTATCTTCATGGCCTTATCTTTGGGGTGGGGTGGTGGTGGAAAGCTGTTTTAGAGAATGGGGAGAGGCGCAACAGAGAAGGCACCCATCCTTCTGCCCAACAAGACGAGTGTTTAATGAAGGGGTCCTGGAGTGCCCTCACTTTATTGGAAGGTCCTGGGTGGGCCGAAACGCCAAACTGGATTTAAGAGCAAAACGAACCTAGCTGCAACATTATATTAAGGACATCACTTTCAACTGATACTTAAAAGGGTCAAGTGTGATTGACGCTGGGGCAGGAAAGTAAACTAGCGGCTTGCAGAAAATATGAAGATTTTTAAATCCAGC